>NC_057813.1:466005593-466274227 GCF_018294505.1 Triticum aestivum
CCCAGTAGCTGAGTTAGTAAGTGCTACATAGCGATTGTTCCTGTCAACCCAGAGCAATAGCAATACATGTATGAGGGAGTTTTGCTCCACCAACTGACAATTTCCATATTCTTGATTGTCAAAGTTACTAAGCACTGTTGCATATATTATTGTGAATAATTGTAGCGCAATACACTATGACTGGTCACCTAATATAGGGTACTATTGGTGTGTTAGGAGAACTAAGATTGTCTTGATACGATGGCATGATTTATAGTTTAAAAATAAACTGTGAATTTTGATTATAATAAACAGCGATGAATGCGTTATGGTAGTGCTGATAACTATGGGAAGGGGAGACAAAACGAAAAAACAATCAAGCTTACATCAAGTCCACTCTCTTTCATGAATCTTCAGCTATAATTTGAACCAAACGTTTGTTAATAAAAATGTGTATATTCTTGTGAACCATAATGCAGGTTATCCAAGGAGATGTTCTTAAATGTGATCTTCCGTACTTCGATATCTGCGTGGCAAACATCCCATACCAGATATCGTCCCCCCTTACATTCAAGCTTCTGTCACACCGTCCGATCTTCAGGTGTGCTGTGATCATGTTTCAACGTGAATTTGCCATGAGACTTGTAGCACAGCCTGGAGACACTCTGTACTGCCGTCTGTCAGTGAACGTGCAGCTCCTATCTCGCGTGTCACATCTGCTGAAGGTTGGGCGGAATAACTTCAGGCCTCCACCCAAGGTAGATTCTTCAGTTGTTCGCATCGAGCCAAGGAAACCCCTCCCTCCTGTCAGCTTCAAAGAGTGGGATGGACTTGTAAGGATTTGTTTCAATCGGAAAAACAAAACTCTGGGCTCCCTTTTCAAGCAGAAGCGCGTCCTTGAGTTGCTAGAGAAGAATTACAAGACAATGCAATCTCTCCAACTTGCCCAAGAATCTGAAATGGGCGAGGAGAAGATGTCACCTGATGATGTTGCGGTGCTAGCCAATATGGTCGAGGACCTGAGCATGGAGATGAGTGATGAGAAAGAGGACGACGACATGGAAATGGATGATGCTGACGTGGCAGATGGCCGTGCTAGCTTCAGAGAAAAGATTATGGGTATATTGCAGCAGGGTGATTTTGCAGAGAAGAGGTCTTCCAAGCTGAGCCAAGTTGATTTCCTCTACTTGCTGTCTCTGTTCAACAAAGCAGGTATACATTTTTCGTGAGGGCCCGCTTAGTCAGCTAGCTTGAGATGGATCTTGAAAAGCCATGTTTATTTTTTGGTTTATGTTATGTAAGTCCTATATAAGTTAAAAGTCATCTTTGTGATATTGTGCTCTGAAATATTTTCGACACCGTCGATTTTGCCCCTGCTTTAGAAAATAATTCCAAGGAAAGATGTTCAAACCGTGTCGCCAATACATATATGCTCGCATTTTGTATGGTTTGATATTATTCCCCTTGTTGAGGGTGCGATGCAGATGCAAGTTTAGTTGCTACTACTCCCTCCGTTTCTAAATATTTGTCTTTTAAGACATTTCAAATGGATGACTACATACGGATGTATATTGACATAGTTTAGAGTGTAGATTTACTCATTTTGCTTCGTATGTAGTCACTTGTTGGAATCTCTATAAGGACAAATATTTAGGAACGGAGTATTTCTGTATTTCGTATTCAGAATCAAGCTGAATTATCGAATCTCATATTTAGGAACGGAGTATTTCTGTATTTCGTATTCAGAATCAAGCTGAATTATCGAATCTCTCGTTTACTAGGAGTAGGTGCCAAGGTTATTAGGAGTAGGACACGTGGGCAAAAGATGAGGGGTCAAGGGTCAACACCGTTGAAGTCGAAGCAATAATGGAGGATTACCTCCCGGTCTTGCATCTCTGCCACGTTGATAACCGCAATCGCGCCACGTCTTGCCTCTCACACAGGATATACATCAACCATGCTCGTATGTATGACCGTCTTTGTCTCGCTGTGACGCACACCTTCTCCATAGCAAGAAAAACCCATGGAGATTGCCGTCTCCGCGGTGGCAAGCGAGCGAGTCATCAACGTATGTATGACCGTTGTACTTCATGTTCGGCCGCCGGGTCGAGAGGCAGCGAGTCATCAACGTATTGATGCAGGACGGCCACCCGCCACCCGGGGCTCCGACCGTGCTGCCCATCATCGGCCGTCGCAGAGTGGGCAAGAAGACGCTGGTGTGGAGCGTCTGCTCCGACGACCGGATCCGCTCTCGCTTCCCTTCCATCCTCCACGTCGACGGATGCGAGATTCAGAGGATCGACCGTCGCAGGTTTGCTACTACTGTGAGGACTTTGATCGTCGTTGAGGTCCGGTCGGACGTCGATGACAGGGAGTGGCACGAGTTCCTCTCGCTGCTCCAAACTGTCACCGGCGCAGGGAGCAAGGTGGTGATCCTAAGCCGGCTCGAGAGGCTAGCGAGGTTTGGAACCGTGAACCTCGTCCGGATCAACAGCTTCTCACGAGAGGAATACGGCTACCTTTTCAAGGTCCTCGCGTTCGGGAGCTCCGACCCGGCGGACCACCCGCGGCTGGCGCTGATAGGGAAGGAGCTAGCGACGATGATGGAGGGGTCCCTCGTGCACCTCAACGTCTACTCGAGCGTGCTGAGGAACAACCTGAACGTTCAGTTCTGGAGCCGCGCTCTGAAGCTGTACCGAACGGTGATGGAGGCTAACCTGTCCGTCTTCGGTGACCGCCCGAGGGCTCTTCTTGACAGAGGCAGCACCGTTGATATCACCAGGTTCTCGGCGGCGGCGGCGGCGGCTACCCCGCTTCGATTTGTGCTGCTGATCGGTGGAAGGGGCTCTTCCGGGCCAGGTGAGCTCCCCAGGATGACATTTGGAGATATAATAGCGGGCTCTGTTGTTCTGCCGATGAAGTTTGAGCTGGTGTGGGAATCTCGGTTGCCCCCTTACACTGTTATCTCCGGCACTTGTGTCGCAGAGGAGCCTCGACACTCGGTTTCACCCACAAGGAAACGTCGTAGATGATGTATGCTTCTGCAGGCCATTACCGTGCCAGGATTTCTTCCTCCTGATGTCAACTTTTACTGAATGTATCACTTTCCGTAGCATAGTATACTGCAAATAAGTGGCGCTATTCTTGCTCGTATCTGTTCGCCGGGCGATGCGGGCCTGCTCCTCCGCTCAGCTCTCACCACGTTGGCCGCCTTCTCTTTGGCTAGCCGCTCGGACTCCTCGAGCCTGAGCCGCAATGCCTTGCAGTTCTGCAGCGGGGACGGTGGGCATCTGTCTTGGACGTGGTCGACCGGCGGATGACATCGCGGGCGATCCCCTCCTCCGACTCGGAAGGCAGGACAACCGACATTATCTGCACGGCCCGCAGATGTCCAGCTAGTTCCGACCCCGGACGAAGCACGGATGGTGCGAGGTAAGGGATTACAGCGGGGGTCGGGGCGGCGCCCGTCCGTTTCGTCTCCGGCGGCCCTAGGATCATGGAGTAGTGGTGGACCTCGGTCCTTGCGGACGGGAGGGATCTTTCTTCGTTTTTAATTGTTTTTATGAGTTCGTTTAGGGTTTGTGTCTTGTTCAGGTAGACGAGACGGTGGCGACTCCTTGATATGGAATTAGGTTCTCTCCGCATGGCCCCGTTCTGCTAATGTGTCTAGCGTCGTAAAAGGGTGTGGAGGTGTGTCTCTCGCGGATCTCGCGAGATTCGGTCGGTGCTTGTCTTTGATGAATCCGTTCTTTGTTTGTTTAAGTTCATGTGTCTACATGTTGGATCCTTTCGATCTATACTTCACTTCATCGGCAATGGTTGATGCTCTGGTGTGTTGGTCTAATGGGTTCTTAGCACAACGACTTCTTGACTGTCTATTGCAACAAGTTTGACCCGGCTTCGGTGAGAGAGGGATGATAGGGCTGATGACGGCGGCATGCTTTCGGCTTGCTCCAGTGCTTGTAATCGTCGCTAGCTGGTCTACGAACATGGATTAATTATTTATGTGTTTTTTTATTGCCATAGCATGACAAATATATCAAAAGTTTTTTCAGAAAAAAGAAGAGAGGATAATTCTTCAAACTAAGGATGGGAAGTTCAGAAACATGAAGCTAAAATTAACATAAAGTCGTGGTGTGGAGTGCAAAATATACTGAAAATTTCTGTTCACTTCTCAGTCACTTCGGAGAGACAAAAACATAGTCTCAACTAAGACAATACCCAACTTGCAGCTTCTAATTGTCATGACACGAAAATAAACTGTACAAACTAAACTACGACGCGCAGTGGTTGCCGCTCACGAAGATCGAAGATCTGCGCAGCCATTATTTCGATTTACACGCGACGAGTCGATCGATCCTTGGGGCGCCTCCCGATCCACAGCTCGACCGATCAATGATCGAGTACGTACGACACTAGGTCCCCGAGGGCCGCATAGTCATCAAGGTACTCTCCAAAGCTAACGGCGCCGCCGTATTGCCGGGTGGACGTCACGTCTCCCTGGTCGGGCCAAGTAGGCGGCGGTGCTGTGCAGGGCTGAGCTCCCGGGGGTGCGGCTGCTCAGCACCTCCTCCTGGTCGCCGCTGTCAGGCTTCATGCCCTGCAGGCCGGACCCCGTCGCCGTGCTGGTGGTGGTGCCATGGGTAGCGGTAGCGGCGCTGCCGGGCGCGAAGCTGATGAGGTGGCAGCCGGCGTGCAGGCCTTGGGCGGCGCCGGTCAGGTGGTGGAGGACGTGCGGCGCCGCGGCGGCGGCGGCGGGGTCCCGGCAGGTGTGCACGCCGATGTAGGTGACCCTGAACATGCCCTCGTCGTCGTCGCAGCGCTGGACCTGCCGCTGCGCCGCGCACTGCTGGTCGTACTTGTGCGTGCACCGGAAGTAGGCCCTGCGGCAGAAACACGTTCGTTCATGGCGCTTGTCAGTTGACGGAGACCCGTCGACGTCGTCGAGGGATTAATATTAATTGTAGGCAGGGTTAGTTGTTGCAGAGTTCACACGTAGGTGGGAGCACCATTGCCATCCCATTTGGTGGTTTTTTAGCAGTTTATTAGTAGTGATAAAATCATTGGAGGGCAGGGAAGAAACGTACCTCGAGTGCTTGGAGTTGTGTATCTCCTTCTGCCCGTACTTGCGCCATGCCTGCCCGTCGTCCAAGCTCTTCATGCTCTTCGTGACCACGGACGATTGCTGGGTCCTGCAACGCCAAAAAGGAGAAGCAAATTTTGCAAACATCCATTAGTCACGTCACGTGGCTAAGCAAATATGCAGTTAATTAGTGAGAGAGACATACTTATATATAAGAATCATGAGCTGGAGCCTCTTCTCACCTTCTCCGGCAGGCCCTCCCGTTTCCTCCGGCGGCGGCGGAGGCGGGCTTCCTCTTCCCGCCGCCGCTGGCGCCGTCGGTGACCTCGCTGTGCACGTCCGAGGACCTCTCGCTGGCGCTGGCAGCGGCCGCGGCCCTGGCGGCGTGGATGGCGCGAGAGAAGGCGTGGAGGATCTGGTCCACGATGAGGCCGCTGGCCTTGGGGGAGTCCCGGAGGAGGCCCTGCAGCTGCGTCGCGAACTCCCGCCCCTTGATCAGGTCATCCGTCACTCGCGCCAACGGGGTCTCCATGGACATGTACTACAGTCTGCAGTACGTCGCTCGAAGCACAAGCACGCAGTACTACACTGGAACACTCTCCCGCTTTAGCACAAGGCCACTGGAGTAGCCAGCCAGCCAGTGATATGGTATGGAGCAGCAAGGCGAGGGCAGGGGGGAGCTCGAGGGAGGAAGGTTCGTACTCCCTCCATCACAGTATATAGGGCGTCGATGGCGTCGCTCTGGGACCAAGGTGCCTTCTGATAGGCAGGGATTAAGGAGTCGATTGTGCTGCGAAATTGATGGCAAGGCGCCTAATGAATCGCTAAAATGACGCTTGGTAACCTCCCCGTCCAATAAAAACTGAAACAGAGCGCATGCATTGGTGGAGCCGTTTCTGAGCGAAATTTTAGCGGGTTTCTTCCTCCTCCCGCGCCATTCCTTCCTCCTCCCGCGCCATTCCTTTCTCCCCCGCTCGGTTTCCATCTCCCGCCGATCTGCTGCCAAATACAAAACGAAAATTTCGGAGTTCAAAGCTCCCGCCGATCCGCTCTATAATTAGCTGCGGCGATGGAGGGACACGTACAAACAGCATCTTCTCTCCTCCCTCCTCTCTCCAATGGCGCTGCCGCAGCAATGTGCAGATCGCCGGCCTCCTCCTCTTGGCCTCCGTGGGCTTTCTAGGGTTGCTTTCCAGCCGAGATCGCCGCCGCCCGGAGGTCTTCCTCCTCTTGGTCTCACCGGACGCTCTGGTGCTCCTTCCTTCTCCATCGGCACGGCAGGTTTTGAGCGTCTTCCTCCTCCTACAACTTTGCCTCGACGGCGCGTCGGCCTCACACGCCCATCTCGCGCTCCGGCACCTAACGAGGCCGGTTCCTCGAACTGGAGTGCCTCCGTCGGTGAGGCCGGTACAGGCAGCGGAAGGTTTGTGGGGTTTCACCTCATCAATGGCAGCGGCGGGATCTCGTTTGGCGGTGGCGGTGGCGGCGTGATCTCGTTTGGCAGTGGCGGTGGCGGTGGCAGCGGGATATCGTTTGGCGGCGGCGGCAGCGAGTCCCTGGACTTCACGTTCAGAACCGGCGCCGGTGCCAATCGGAGTGAAGGATCCTCCCATGGTGGAAGCAGAGAAGGTAAACCCTAGAGACCCTATAGTCTCATAGATCATGCAATTTTTGTCTGTCACTTTGAATCAAGATTAAACCCTAGTTGTTTCGTTTGATGTTGATGGAGTACTCATGTTTCTGTTACTCCATGAGAATTGCATGTTTCTGTTGATGGAGTACTCATGTTTCGGTCATGATGGACTACTCATGTCCAGATCAATAGAGATAATTGTTTCTAAAATCACATAAACAGTCATTTTCATGCACATTTGTTTCTAAAATCACATGGTTACTATGCTTCATTTTCACAAGGTATTGGTGGAAATGAGGGTACCATTGGCTACCGAGGGCCTGGATACAACCCAAATTTTTCACATGCCGACGAATACCCTCCTAGTCAAGAGGCTGTTCAAACCCAAAGACAACCTATCGATTTGAGTAAGCTCATTTAGCACATTTTTGTATTTCACTAACCTTCCATATTTTTTGTTTGTCTAATTATTTTTCCAATGCATCTAGATGTTTTGTCGAACAAGGAGACAAGAAGACAGTACCGTATCGATGATAGGCGTCACATATATACTGAGATCATTGCCCGTAATGGTACGGGTAATAGGTTGAAGCATGGAGTTTCTAAAGCTGTTGCACTAGCTTGTAAATGTCCTAGGAGGATAGTGCAAAGGGTATGGCAGGAGGCTAAAAAAGGTGGCGGCATTACTGGGGTAAAAAACAATCGGAAGCTCAAATCAGGAAGGAAGAAGATTAATTTTGACATAGATGCATTGGAGGCCATCCCACCTGGAGAGAGAACAACATTAGAACAAGTTGCTGGACATATGAACGTGTCAACTTCCACTGTTTGGCGGAAGTGAGTGTTATACATTCATATATGTCAATTTTTTACATGTCAAATGTCTATGTCATTGATATATTGTTGTTATATTTTCTTGTAGGTTGAAGATGAAGGAAATTAGACGAATAACGAGTGAATTGAAGCCTGCCTTGACTGCTGCAAATGAAAGGGCTCGTGTGGAGTATGCTCTAAAGCATCTTGAGCCATGTAGCCTAACGTCCCTAGGCGGTATCAAACCCACATTTAGGGCTGATATGGATGTGGTTCATATAGATGAGAAATGGTTTTATCGCACGCGGAAGACCCAGAACATGTATTTGAGCCATAGAGAGAATGCACCACACCGGGAATGTAAACATAAAAACCACATTCAAAAAATTATGTTCTTGTCCGCAATGGCTAGACCGAGGTATGATGCTCAAGGCAATTGTGTTTTTGATGGCAAGATTGGGGTTTGGGCTTACACAGAAATGGTGCAAGCTCAAAAGAAGAGTCAAAACAGGTTCGCACTTGTTTTTGCTACTACTCCTACTTTGTGCTAAATTTTTATGTGCACATTATTTACTTTGTTTCTATATCCATAAGGTTGAGAGGGACATGGGAGCTCAAGCCTTGCCATACAGTGGACAGGGAGAAAAGTCGGGAATACTTAGTGAAATACGTACTGCCGGCTATAAAGGAAAAGTGGCCTGAGAGCGATAGATGGAACACCATCTACGTACAGCAAGACAATGCTAGGACTCATATAAAACCAGATGATCCACTTTTTTTGCAGGAAGCTGCTAGGGGTGGTTGGGATATTAGGATGATATACCAACCACCTAATTCTCCCGACACAAACATATTAGATCTTGGTTGGTTTGCCTCAATTCAAGCCATGTTCCATAGAAAGATGCCCAAGACCCTAGCCGAGATTGTCCAAAAGGTCTTGCAATGTTCCATTTGAGTATTTATATTTTATTTGTGATACATAGCTATTTGCTTATGTAATGATTTGAGTTTTCTTGCTGTTATGTGTCATAGGTTAATCAATCCCTAGCTGAGTACCCCCATCAAAAGCTCAACAGGATCTGGTTGAGTCATCAAGCGTGCATGAGAGAGATCATCAAGCACAAAGGGTCTATCCACTACGCAGTTCCTCACTTGAAGAAAAAAGCATTAGAGAGACAAGGACTTCTCCCGGTTCGTTTGACGATTGATCTAGAATATGTTGAGCAAGCAATTGAGTTCTTGAACTCAACATGATTTGTACTGCTTCATGTGATGGTGCTACTATTCGAGTATTAGTTTCATTAATCTTATAAAAAAATTGTGGAGTGTTTTGAACTGAAAATTTACACCGTAGGGTTTATCATGGAACCATTTTCATATAACATTACATGACAAGATCATATAAAACAGCTCTTCATATAAGATCATATAAAACCATATTCATACTCATTTTCTTACATAAGATCATGTAATGTTGTAAACTTGAAACATATATAACCATTACAACTCACTTTTTTTTCATCATCCGGCGAATCTAAACTTGACTATCCGGCACATTATGCGCTTTCTTTTCCTCCTCGAGATAGATAGATGGGTTGCGACGGCACCTTATGCATATCCCATCTTTGTTTATCGCCGCCGTAATCGCACAATCCTTGCACCAATAATTGTCACACAGGCAAGGATTTCCACACGAGGTGCAAGAACGTAAATCTTTTGGAACCGGGAGCCTACACCCCGAGCAAAGGAATATAGAAGCCTCACCACGGATGCCACACTTGAGGCACAAAGCCGGATGAATGCACACCTCACAAGTTGAGGTCGGGTTGGAGTAGGTTTTGCGTACCATCTCTTGCTCTTGCACCATCTCCTTCATGGCATGAACTTCCACCACGCCTTGCACCTCCTCCATGGCAGCAACCTCCACCACGCCTTGCACCTCCTTCATGGCAGCAACCTCCACCACGCCTTGCACCTCCTTCATGGCAGCGACCTCCACCACGCCTTGCACCTCCTTCATGGCAGCAGCCTAGGGAGCCGAAGGAGAGAGAGAAGGAGAAACTGAAAGAGAGCAAACTCCACCACGCCTTGCACCTCCATGGCAGCGGTTTTATACATGTTGCATGCGGGAGCCGAAGGAGAGAGGGAGGGAGAAACTGCATGCGGGAGTAGGTTCATGTTCACACTTGCATGCCTCACATGCACTCATGTTCACACCTGCATACGGGAGGCAAAAGAATTCATGTTCTCACTAGCCAAACCATGCATGCGGGAGTACTAATGCTAAGTAATTAATAGCCTAATTAAGGAGGTACGCCCTATTTCAAAGGGATTGTGAAAAAATCTGGTTTTGAAACTGCGCCCTATATACTGTGATGGAGGGAGTACTATATATCATGGTTGGCGACTACCTGTGCGTGCGGTGGTATCGTGTGATGCCGCTCTGCGTAGGTGGGTGGGTAAGGCGTAGCCGTGCTCGTGCAGGCCGTCACACTGATCGGTGGGCACCGCAGGCACGGGCGCGGTTGAGCATCGTGCACCGGGTGCATCCATGGTAGTTTCCCAAATGAGCTTCCTTGGTGTGGAGGGATAGTCCAAGGGGGAAGCATCCTGGAAAGGAGCGACGCGTGACGAGCGACTGTCGTCAGCGCATGACGATGGTGGCGTGATGCGGGTGGGGGAGTGCGTGCCGCGTCATTGCTGGAAATCTTTTTAGCTACATTTCGCCGCTGCCCGTCGGGTTTGCCATGGCCTTTGGGATAACATACATCGCTTATTGGCCTTAGATTCGATTTGGACTTCCCGTTCCAGGCCGTCGTGCTGCGGAGTGGAAATGTGTTACAGCACGTGTTGGGGTGGATTGAGATGTATGTTAACCTCCTTGTCACTGCTGGAATTCATCCACAACCAAGGCTATTTCATTAACCTGTTGTTGGCTTATGGAACAATCCGGACATTAAGCCACATGTAAAAGTTGATATAGCCAAATGAAATTACTCATGACAAGACTACTACTGGTAGTTTTTGATTATTCAATTGTTTTCTATCACGTGCCCGGAACAGCAGTAGCAACCAGACATCGTGAAATATACACATCTGATAACCATATGCTGTTTGTACGCACAGTTAGTTTACTTCATAATGCTCCTAAGCGTGGTCCCAGATTAGTATTAGCATGAATATGAACAACGTCGGCACTTCACACCGTGGTTTCTTCATTAGCCTTGATCGCTGCTCTGCATCCTTAATGAAGTAACCTGAAAAAAAAACAATTTTATCTTAACCAATGCCTCTCTGACCAAACATTCTACTGCTATGGATTCCAAGGATAAATCAAGAATGCCTTTTGTACTTGCACAAAATTCAATCAACTATTTGAGTCACAAACCTTAAGCATATGTGATCATTTGAAACAATTAAAATGGTCACAGCGTCTGGCACTACCGGCAAATATATGCCTAAGGTATTAGACACAGAAATTCTGGCTCCTCAATATTATCGATGTGCATTTTAATATGCTTATCGTGTCATTTGTCGAAGACAATGGACAAGTAATTGCATTTACAGCACCTCAAGAAATCACTGGGTTCATTCGCACTAGAATTTGAACCAAGGAAAATTAAGAGAGGCAAGATGGGTTACTATTTGGGGTATGTTTATTTGTGCCCATTTTTTTAGGTCATGTACAGTTTTTTTGATAATAGCCCCACAAAAATGTGCACATGCCGTTTGCCTACTTCAAATGCAACTTCACCAAAATTTTGGTAGGGTTGGCTTGGGCATGAATCAAACACACCCCTGGTCATCGAAATACATGGGCATGTTCGATTCAAGGAATGCACTGGTCCTAGATAAGTTGGTAAGTTACTCCCCACCTTCATTGAACATTATATTGCAATTAGTGCTGCACCAGCTCATTTCGTCCCTCAAACCAAAGAAGATGGTGATTTCATTTCAAAGACCCATAAGAGTGATCAGCAATGATGGAGATTTTCGGTTAAGCTGCTGACAGCACAAAAATCTTCATCATTCAGTGCCCTAAATAATCGTTAGTATTCACTTAGACCTAGAATTCCCTTCACATTCTTAAGTTGTCGGAGTTAAAAATTAATAAGGATGTAAGTGGACGCATCCGTGGCACCCGCGGCCGTCTGGGCAAAATAAGCTAATCAATGTTGCTTTAAAAATCAAGCTAATACAAAAATCAGGCTAATAAGCAAAATAAACAAATGCAGGTGTTCAAGGATGCCGCGGATGCGTCCACTTACATCCCTAAAAATCATTGCAAGTCAAGGTACTAACCTTTTTAATATAAATACAGTGAACCTAGCAATTTGCAACCCGAAATCTAAATGCAAGGATCCAACCTAAGCAGAATTTTTTTGGCAAGTATGGAACTTCTTTATTTGTTAGGGCAAGGGTGCAAATAACACTAGTGGACACCACATCCAAGTCAACACCAAGACAATCTTTTTTTTTCAAAAGCGCTACAACTACATATCATCCTGTAAATTTCAGGTTCAAACATATTCGGTGTTCAGAGAAACTACAAAGAGCATAGACCAATGTTTAATAAGCATGACTAGGTTCCTTCAGTACGGTTAGGTTGTTTGGTTAGCGATTTGTGTTCCAAATTTCTACAGATCAGGTAGCCAATCTATACCTGCTAATTCTTGGTCCGCAGTGACATTTTGCAACAAAAAGAGTCCCTGACCTTTGTAGAAATCAACCCGCAGTCCCGTCACCGGCCTGGCCTCAGTCAGTCACCCGCAGCCTGGTGTTGTGGCCCAATCCGCAGTCCCGTCACTGCCCTGGCCTCAATTCGGGACGAAGCCGGCCCACCTATAGTGGCCCGTCTGGCTACAGTTTGGGAGAGGAGGCAAAAATATATGCTCGTGTCGGGAGTTGAACTCGTGACCTCCCGTTCACTACCTAAGCCGGTAGCCAAGCTAGCACGCCTTGCGCAAGTAGATTGGGAATATGCTTGTGTTGGGAGTTGAACTCACGACCTCCCATTCACTACTAAGTCGGTAGCCAACTGAGCTAGCACGCATTGCGCTGATATAAGTGAATTGGTTAATCTATTAAAGTACCACCTCAATCCCTAATACTAAATCCCACCGATTCAAATATGTTTGCAAGTAGCATGGAATATGGGAGGCCACCTTGGGAATCAATGATAAGAGAATGAGAAGCACTCTTAATCGAAAGATCTTGAAGAATCAAGTCATCGGTCCTTCTTCCGGAGGAGCACACGAACAGGAAGGAAAATGAAGCAGCGGAGGAGAACGGGTACGAGGCCGTTGACAATGCCAACGGATGGCAGAGGAGATCGCCTCGGGAACGGTCTGGGGTGACGCCTTGGAGGAGATCGATGGAATGTTGGAGGTTCATCAGAGGACTTCCAGGGGAGTGAGGCGGGGAGCGAGGCGGGGAGATGCTTGGGGTGGTCGCCGGCTGTGGCGCGGACGAACGGTGGCGGCGACACGAACCAAAAGCCGTCGGCGTTCTCCATGAAACTAAGGCTGCTATATGAGCTCATATTCTGAGGAGCGAAAGGGCGTGCCGATGCGCTTCGCAGGAGGAATTCATCGCAGGGCGCACAAATCACAGGACTGCAGGAGTAGTTTTTTCTTGAGACAACGCCACGCAGCTACAACGGTTCAGGGGATGGGCTATGCACGGCTGGGTAAAGCTGGGGTTAGGCCCAACAAGGTAAGCCTATAATTCTTTCATTTTCCTTTGTATACCCTTTTATGTTTTCTTTTTAGTTCAAACAACTTCCAAAGATCATGCATTTATTACTCAGCGTAAGCAACAACTCCCAACATGCAAGATTATACTAGCACCCCATATGGTGAGCCTGTTGTTTGCCCATAAATCATTATGTTATGCTTAGGTAAAATGACGCGTCTTCCATCAACGATATGGATTTTACCTTTTTCAAAAATTTGACGGAGTACCACTTAGTCAATGTTAGCTTGCTCTCACCTTTTTTTTCACTACCGACATTCTTTAAATTCCATGTCTTTCTTCCTAATCTGATTAACATGAACAGAGCAAGGTAGCAGGCCTACTTTAAGTCCATGTTCTTGTATTGCAGATGGAGGAGACCATATTATTGGATTCATCATCAGTCATGGTTGGCATTGGTGCCTTGCCAACCATGCTTCGTTTGGTGTATGGTTAGCCACAACGTTTTGGAGGCTAAACCAAAGCGCCTCTTTATAGATGGCTAAGTAATGACAAACCAGATCAAGCTTTGCCAAAATGGAACTGAAAGAAATGATTTCAAAAAAAGAGAAGAATGCAACAAAAGAGTTACTCAGATCTGAGCTATGTTTTGGGGTCATAGAATAAAATCAAACGGGTATGCAAGTCATGTTCTCGAGTGTACTCATTTAGAAATTTCTTAACTCTGTAGCAAACAGGATAACTATTTTCTGCTCAATGAATTACCATAACTCCTGTCCGTTTAGGTTTTGCAGAAAAAGAAAGAATCAGGTACTTATAAAAGCAATTCTAACCCTACATGTAGGGAGTAAGCGCCGGGTTGGAAACTACAACGCAGAACTGGACTCTCAAGGCTCAACCAAGACGGATGTCGACAGGTGATTAAAGTATTAACTCTGTTCCAAAATAGACGAGCTTTAGAAAGTCTGCAGTAAAACTTATATTTATCATTGAAAACTAACTGAAAAATGGTCAAAGTTGCAAATTGAAGGTTGAGCAAAGTCAAAGATCAATTTATTGCATGGTGTTTTAGTATATTTATATTTCTGAAATTAACAAAGGTATAGACAAGTTGTTAAGAACTTACAGAGAAGAATATGTCAGAAGTAGCCAAACTAACCTTCACATGTACGGGAGCTGCTGCTGGCTCTTCCGCACCTGCAGCTCAGTAGAAAGCTGAGAGCATTTCCTTTTTGTTTCCTCTAGTTCATGCTCCAACTCCAAAATCTACAAAAGAACAATTCTGATTTTATAGCAACATAAAACGCTAGCTATTAGCTGATTACTTTGAATGGTATGACATACCGTCTGCTTCAATTGTGTATCTCGTTGTTTAAGCTCCTCGCGCCTGAAAGGAGTACTTCTAGGTTCAGTATGCAACAATGGTAAGAGTGATCTCAAACAACACAAACAATCACCAAGTCCTATCGATACAATTACATGCCAAGGTGTCATGCATAAACTATCATTTAAGGGCTATAGTAGCTTGGCTCGTGGCACTTAAAAAGAATGTCACCACATTTCGAGGTAGCACTAATTACCTCACACATAGCAAACAACTAAAGTGTAGCAACAACCAGCCAATTTAGTAGCTTCAAAATAAAATATTCTGCAGTTGAAGTTTGTGGTTTCCCTAGACATGCAATTCATGTAATATTGTTAACATTAATTTTGTAATGTATGCTAACATACAGGATACTCTCAGCAATCAGCGTATCTATATCTGATACTGATTCATTACCGATATGTCCCTGATACCTCTCAGGCTCTAGCAGTGCCGGCTGATTCCCACTATCCCCCACTATCCTATAGATTTTTATCTAATGATAGGCTGCTGATTTCCTCTTCCCTTTCTCTTAACTTAACTTTTTTATGTTTGCTAACTTGCTGCTACAGTTTGGCTGTTGGTTCTTGGCTTTTGTTGGAATAATGAATAAGTTAATGGACTGCACCGACTAAATACATGCTAAATGGCTTGATACTTAATTGATAACATATTTATCATTATTATTTTAAAAAATAGTCAAGCATATCAATATTGGCACTTCTGAAAATGATGTATTTACATATCCGTATCACCCTGATACTGATACACGAATCCGTATCAGTGCAATTTAAGAAATTTTGTCTAAAAACGTTACCATTTCTAATGAGCCAAATGTTCCACCAAGCCAGAAAAACCACCTCGGAGAAGAAAGGATACCCAAAGTTTTAGAAAAGAAAAAAAAATGGATGCTGGCATCGAAATAAGTTAAACAGAAGGGTCAAAACTCTCACAGACCAGTCACTCACACACAGCTGAATAAACTAAAGAACTGATGGTGCAATTAGATTTATGCAAAATAGAGGAAAAAGACATAACAAACAAACAACAACATTATGTTGACAACAAAACAGGAATTTTGAACACATTTAATTACAAAATCTATTCAGGAGATTATAGCCCTCCCTCCCTCCCTCCCTCCCTCCCCCTCCCCCTCTCCCTCCCTCCCCCCCTCCCTCCCTCCCTCCCTCCCTCCCTCCCTCTCTCTCTCTCTCTCTCTCTCTCTCTCTCTCTCTCTCTCTCTCTATATATATATATATATATATATATATATATATATATATATATATGTAGGAAAAATCCATCCTACCACCCGGAGGTAGTTACCCCACATGTCTCATATACTACCATGTGGTACCTTATATACTACTTTATCATTCTAAATATGTTCATATACTATATATAAGATATTTCAAAACAAGTTACATGAAAAAATTGTATATGAGCCCATGGTTTTTGTTATATTTATGAAATACGTACATATCTGTACGTAAAAAAGAGTATGCTTAAAATATGATACATACTACCTAAAAAGTAGTATATATACCACCTAAACATCGTTATATACTACATACTACACGTATATACTCTCGGTTTTGACAGATACTACATACAACATATAAAACTCAAGTGGTGGTAACTACCACTGGTGGTAGATAAAATTTGTCCTATATATATAAATATATCCCATGTACATAAATATTCTCCCATGTACATAAATTCATCAACCATCATCAAGAAATTACCTTGTGAACAGAGAAATGTTTTCATCACTCAGCTTCTCAATGAAATTAGGATCAAGTTCACCATCAGAGGCAATATTGACTAGATCCTAAATGCCACAAATGAAAATAAAAAGAGTAGTGATCAGATAGGTGCATGTGAAAAGAGTAATCAAGCATAGCATAACATAGGAATTTAACATTATATTAGCCATCATGCTAAACCGCAAAGAGTAAACACTCCCATCTAGTGCCAAAACATAGCCAATGGGCTGTGCACATTATATAAGCCTTTTTGCATTACAGCAGAAAATGATATCAAGGGAGCAGTGACTCGGGAACTTGTGAAGAGATTGGGGACACAGATGGCATGTTATTGTCAACAAGAGCTACATTGGGGTCCAAGAAAGGAAACAAGTAAATTTAGAACATGACCAAATTGAAAGACTAAAAGGTGCAAACCTCTTCCAAGCCTGCTGAATTCGTACTGTTTTCTTGTGCTTGGCCAGAAAATTGCAAACCAGAACCTGGATAAAATAAAATAGAACAAGCATGAATAAAGAATACAATAACAACATTTATAAGGTGAGTGGATTCTCGTATTCGGCAACAACAACAACAAAGCCCCCAAACAAGTTGGGGTAAGCTAGAGGTGAAACCCATAAGATCTCGCAACCAACTCATGGCTCTGGCACATGGATAGCAAGCTTCCACGCACCCCTATCCATAGCTAGCTCTTTGGTGATACTCCAATCCTTCAGGTCTCTCTTAACGGACTCCTCCCATGTCAAATTCGGTCTACCCCGCCCTCTCTTGACATTCTCCGCCCGCTTTAGCCGTCCGCTATGCACCGGAGCTTCCAGAGGCCTGCGCTGAATGTGCCCAAACCATCTCAAACGATGTTGGACAAGCTTCTCTTCAATTGGTGCTACCCCAACTCTATCTCGTATATCATCATTTCGGACTCGATCCTTCCTCGTGTGGCCACACATCCATCTCAACATACGCATCTCCGCCACACCTAACTGTTGAACATGTCACCTTTTAGTCGGCCAACACTCAACGCCATACAACATTGCGGGTCGAACCGCCGTCCTGTAGAACTTGCCTTTTAGCTTTTGTGGCACTCTCTTGTCACAGAGGATGCCAAAAGCTTGGCACCACTTCATCCATCCGGCTTTGATTCGATGGTTCACATCTTCATCAATACCCCCATCCCCCTGCAGCACTGACCCCAAATATCGAAAGATGTCCTTCTGAGGTACCACCTGGCCATCAAGGCTAACCTCCTCCTCCTCACACCTAGTAGTACTGAAACCGCACATCATGTACTCGGTTTTAGTTCTACTAAGCCTAAACCCTTTCGATTCCAAGGTTTGTCTCCATAACTCTAACTTCCTATTTACCCCCGTTCGACTATCGTCAACTAGCACCATATCATCCGCAAAGAGCATACACCATGGGATATCTCCTTGTATATCCCTTGTGACCTCATCCATCACCAATGCAAAAAGATAAGGGCTCAAAGCTGACCCCTGATGCAGTCCTATCTTAATCGGGAAGTCATCGGTGTCGACATCACTTGTTCGAACACTCGTATTCGGAAACACGCAAAAAAAAGTTAGGGTGCTCTGGTCGTCATATGTTAAGAAAGTGAAAACAATATCTGCGTACCACCAAATACTTCACAAGATCATCAGAACCTAGCTCTAAATAAAATAACTTGTCTATATTTCCACCACAGGATTTACCTTCTTCATGCACAAACAATTCTAAACAAATGTTCTAAAACAATTTGAACAAGCTTATTTTGATCAGAAAAAATAAGTGACATGCTCTTGTCCTTTCTTTTGACAACCAGACCAGTAGCTTTTGCCCTGACAGGGTAACAGGGCATCACAAGATTTTTATTCAGTATTGTACAGCATTAATTAGTTGCACAAAGACCTTTAAGTTCAAGAAAAGCTAAACAGAGAATCACATTTCAAGTAAGAATTATTTCTCACTTCAAACTTTCTGAAACTGCATGAATCCAAGTAGGACCGGAAGAGAGTGAAATACCTTTTGGCAGCTTAGCACACAGCATGAACTCACATTTTTGTATAACGATTGAAGGCAAAAAAAAGGAAGCATTGTATAGAGCTTGTCTTATACCTGCACCATTAGTTCTCAGTCCAAAGACTGCTGCATCATCATATGTTTCCGGTAGCAAATTTGATGAATGCGCTCCAATCCTCTGAGCAGTCAATGATGAATGCGCTCCAATCCTCTGAGCAGTCGATGATTTCTGCTGAAACTGATGTCCAGGACCACCTGAACGTTCGGCAGCCTTATACTGTGTTTTTAATTGTGGATTCATTGGCTGGTAACCTATCAAATGACAGTTGTTTTTCCTGCCAAAACACCATTATTGCAGGAAACTACATTATACAAAGCAGAATGAGGACAAACGGCAGCATGCAAAATACCCATGGTATGTGGTATTACCACACAAGATACAGTATATGTGGTGTGGTAACAGCAAACACAGTTCACTTCCCAATCCCAGGTATTGACCCAACAGTAAACAGTTTAATAAAACAAAACAAAAAAGCACTAGATACAACAAAAGAGATCAGCAACATGTTTCTTCTTTTAATATGAAGCTTGTTCAAGTATTTAAAATGCGGTTCTAATCTCCTTAATAAGGATAGAGAATACAGGCATCTTTTTTTCAGATTGAGCATCCCAAGACACATACCAGTACTCAATGATAATTTGTCTAAGTTTTGTTTCCAAACGAATGAATAGTGGAGTCCTCTCGAAATCCTGTTTGTCATGTGCCGGTTCAATAAAATTTGCCTCAAGTACACCTACACCATGATGAGTGTCAGCCCAGAGAAAAATAATTGAAGTAACACTTCTGAAAGTATTTAACATATAAAACTCACCTACAACACTCCTGCCTCTGCTAGATCCTTCCTGAAGAACCTTCCAGAAGGGCTGCAAAGGATTATTTTTTAATAAAGAAAATAAGTTTTGGCCAACTTGTTATGCCGACGTTTTTTTGTACACAAAAAATGTTCCGGACCATGTATTGCAACAACTGAATTGCTAAAATTGTACCATTTTCGATGGTAAGCTCCAGCTCGGAACCTTAATATGGTATTATATAGCTCAGAACCTTAATATGGTATTAAAAACGTATGCTGAACAGTGATACACATTTTGACATCTCAACTCATCATGTTCAACAACAAAAAAAACAGGAAGAAAGTTAGGATAGAGACCGCAGATGCAAGAAATATTTGTAACTTTTCCGCCATTACAGGATGAGGCACTGCCTTGGATCAGCCCCCCAGAGGAGGCCAGCGCTGTGTTCGCCGCCTGGTGTAAGGCTGTGATCGGATCACCCCGTCCAGCCTGAGGCATGGGACTTGCTCCTTCATCCAGCTCACTGCTTGGTGAATCTGGAAGCAAAGGAGTGCATTTATCTTTCACAGCGCTACCTTTGCCTTCAAGTGACCTCCTCGAGACGATCAAATCAGAGGCGAAGTATCGGGTTACAGCAGGTGCAAGTAAATTGCAGCTGCTTTTATTAACTATAGGGCCTTCTTTGGTTTTCCAGCTGTTGGGGCTTAGGCTTATACATAACATTTTCTCAGATCTATGATACAAAGAGTCACGATGCTTATCCTTTTCTCAAAGAAAAATGCTTGAGTCTTGAAAATGGATTAGCACTTACAAATCCATTATGAATTAAACTGAATTTGGTTAGTCACATTACTGTGGCAACTAGACACATGCCGGAAAATATTGATAACATTTTTGCTTTTTGCTACTATCAGATACAAATATAATAAGTCAATAACGCTATGGAATTATCAATGTTTCAATAGGAAGATAAGAGGGAAATCACTGGTTGTAGAATCCGATATTAGCATCTATCTGCATTACATTCTAAGTCCCGAAAATGACTTAGCATCGACTTAAATACTCACTACCATTGTCTGCAATGAACAAAACAAATTTCTTAGAATTCTGTTCCTCTATACCAGTAAGAAGACATCAACGGGGACCACATGCACATGCATGCTTTCTAAAAATGATCACTCTCACACACAAAAGCAAGTATTAGTAGTGATTACAGAAGAATCCTTTCACCATTCTAGTATTCCACGAATTCACTACTTAAATCTTGAGGAGAATGCGTAACAAAGGCACTTTGTTGCAAAGTACTACCTATGTTCACTAATGTAAGACGTTTTGGCAGCTCAAATTGAGTTGCCAAAACGTCTTACATTAATGAACAGAGGTAGTAGCATGCAACAAGTAACCTATGTTACATGATGATTAAAAAATGGTCCACTAAGTGTTACAGCCAGTACATCTAATCTAGTCAGTCTGGCACACCGATCCATTGGAGAACAATAAGTTCTCACTAGACTGCAGGACAAAAAACTGTGCTTACATGTTGAGATTCAAGCAGCTTAATATAACATATAATAGGGAAAAAAACAAACAAACATCCCAGAACTGGATAGAGTGGTTACCATTATTAGTCGATTTTTATGGTAGACATTCATCCCAAAAATGCCCAAAACTGGCGCCTCCTTGGCAAATCCGACATCTACCTTCACTGAGACCTACAGTTTCAGTCAAAATGCAGTTTTAAACAAAAGTGACTGTTTCTGTAACTACAATGTGCTCGAACAGACGACATAATGGAATCGGAGAGGAAAGCCGACATAGCATGATAACAATTAGCAAAGTATCAATGGCATTAAATGCAGACTATTCTGAAATAGAGTAGCACATGGAAGAAATGACTACTGTAAACGATAACCACAAGGTGAGGCCAAATGACTATGACAATTTATACATGATAACCTCAAGTGTGCAACCTGAGCCCTGCTAAAAAAATCTCGTGCTTATGTAAGATTTGAAAAAAAAAACACGCATGTAAAATGGTTGAGTATCATTAGCAGCTGCAAAGTTTCGAGCAGAATTTTAAATTTTTTGGCCTATGTGAAAAACATAGAGCATATAAACCTTTTGGCAGGCTTGTCACTTTAGTGTTAATTAAAATCAAATATTTTTCACCAAATGATGCAAATACATAGGCCATTCTAATATCTATATGCAAGTTTTTCTTGGAACTTTAGTGTTTGAGGACAAACCAACTCAGCTTTTTTACAGAATGTTACAAATACATAGTCACTCTTTACATACTGGCATGCAAGTTTCTTTGGGAAGATATTTTCAAACTTTAAACCCCACATTTTAAATTTGTCAAAATAATGAGAGCACATGTGCTCGGAAATACAAATCCATGTGCCTGTTATACACATTTACTTACCACTTGAGAATCATGCGTGACTTGAGGCTTGTAAGTAAATATTTTCTTGAACTTCAGATCATGAGCAATGTTTATATGTTCAACCACTTTTCCTCTTAATATAATTTGGAAGTTTGCATACTTCTTAAGATAAAGGATGGAAGTATACGCCTGTAAATTGACAAACAAAAATTACTAGTCATATGCAGATAGGAAAAAGAATAGAATGTACAGAAATAAAACCTACTCGCAAAGAGAATCTGAGTCTGTGGGATATATGTTGCTCAATAATTTCTTTTTGGATCTTCGTCGTCCCCGCAGTAGCTTTAGCTTGATCTCTAAGTAATATGTCCTGAAATTGAGCAACAAGGTATAAGCATTTCAATCAGTACAAGAATGGTAGAGTGGTAATATGTCCTGAAATTGAGCAACAAGGTATAAGCATTTCAATCAGTACAAGAATGGTAGAGTGGTATGAAGGCATGTCGCCATGCTCTGCCACAACTCAAGTTTTAAATAACACTATTTTATTGTCTCATGATCTAATATGTACCTGTCTAAATGTGAAATGCAGCCATATTTTTCAAGTAAAGAACAACAACAATTCATGCTCAATTGTTGATTTCCCATAAAATTGTGAACACATGCACAAGTAGCCTACTCTGCTATAAGAATACAACAACAGTACACGTGCTTCTGTACGCACAGATAGTTTCCTAGAATGAACATCAGTTCCGCAGAGAGCATGCGACTCATGGAAAATTATTCCCTATTCCCTTGACATTGCACAGATCAGCAAGGTGGTTTCCACAGGCATGAAACAGAAAATCATTCTTCATTTGCATTATGCACGATTTCCGTTTGTTTTTCGAAAGCAGGATTAACCGGATGAAGCGACCATTGCTTTTGTCAGCCATACGTTGCCTATCAACCATGCTGAATGGCAATGCACACGAGGGTGGGCTCAGAGGTTTGCCATATTTGCTGCTCATCATGATCTCAATGGATCAGTGCCCCTTGGTGGACATGTCAGCGGCATGGCAGGCGACGGCAAACAGAGAGAAACATTGGTAGCATGGCCTTGTTTGGTTTGGTAGATGTGGGTAGTGCGGTCTCACTGGACATGTCTCCATCCCAGCAGGCAGCAGCGAACAAAAGGAATACTTCAAAGACACAGGCTTGGTTTAGGAGAAATGGGCAGCATGGCCTCATTTTTTGATTATTAGGAAAATCAAGGAACAGCCTAGTTACTCCGATTTGTTTTGTTTTTTTGAACTTCGGTGAAATTTATTAAACAATAATCATGTCTGTTACAAGAGAGGGGATCAAGAAGTCAGGAGGATGATCACGCCATTCCATACAAAGTTTCCCCCTGTGCGCTGCGGCATTGCTTTCCCGGGCACAATGCACAATCGTCGCCTTGCCGAAAGAAGTCATCAACCTCCGACAATCATCAGTAATCACAGCTCACAGAGCACGGTATTCTGATGGATCCAGCATGGCCTGTACAATTTCCATTGAGTCACATTCAACGGCCAGCGAGTGAGTCACCATCTCATCAGCAAGACGCAGTCCTTCGAGAAGGGCACATGCCTCCATGGAAGCTACGTCCAAACTCCAAAGCAAGCTCTTTATAAGAACAGGATGCCCCAGCAAATATTCCATTGCAGTCCCGCAGCAGAGCTCCAATACCTCCCGCCCCAGTATCCGAATGGAAACTAGCATCAACGTTTAACTTCATTACTCCCTGAGCGGGCCTGGTCCACTTCATAATTTTCTGTAGGGCCTTCCCCTTTGCCGCTAGCGCATTTGCGTAGTTATTTCCGATTTATTAGAAGATCAACGAAGACGTAAGAGAGCAAGGAACAGCACAGGTTTTGGGGCCCGCTTGTAGATGCTAGTTGTTATGGGACGGGTGGGATGGAGAAGGGAGCAGCATACAACACCTCCACCGATGTCAACACCAATTCAGGCTTCTAAAATGGTAGAGAAATTTACCTGGGAGGGCAACAGTCTACTGTACATGGGAAAATAGTTCTGCTCTAGTCTCCCCTAGTTTGTGATGCTAACAGGATAAAGGTGGCGTAGTTAATTATCTAAAATCCCAGGATTCCCGTCAGCAACAATGTTTGCTTCATAAAACAAGTTCAAATGCTTGTTTAAATATTCTCTACAAGAATGTGAAGGTAATGTGTTGTACTTGAAACATAAACTGCAGGAATATTTACCTCATCATCATCATCAAAGTCAAGTTCTAAAAGGCCATCATCATTCATCCATAGATCGTATATCACCACCTTAGTTCCATGGCTCTTAATATCCTTGAACTGAACAGACAAGGAAATTATCAATATATGCACATTTAAAGAGTCAGTTGCCTAGGTATACATCACTGTGCAGTTGTTATGGTCAGGGTATAGATTCAGAAAATGTGATAATCGCCTAAACTAGCCATTAAAGAACCCCAACTAAAGTAAAGCATATATGTGTTATATAGCATCAAAAAACCATTCACGACGCCATTTTGGAATAAAGAAATTAAGGCTAGAATTGCAAAACTAGAAGTATTCCATTTGTTGTTAGTTTGCTCTATAGACAATATTTTGAGTCCGATGTTGCCTAAACGAGAGCAGACCGCTGAAGGAAAATGTGTATGGATCAGCTCCAGCGTGCCAATCTGGATTATGACAACAGCGCAAGTCTATGAATATCAATACATCTTTGGTTCACTTACCCACCCTTGCCTTGCCTTGCCTAACATGGATTTGTTTTGAGGGAGAGCTTGGAGGCTTCTAAAACATATATACGACGCACTAAGATGCTCAATTGCTGCTTTTCATCTAATTTTTTTTAAAAAAAAAGAACTCTATTTCTTCTACATATTTTCAGTTTTCTTGAATATATATGCTAAATGATGGAAGTTCCATCAAAATCAAAATAGATAACTATAAATATTTTATCATAGTTTGTTGAAAAAATTTGATCAATTTTATATGTGAGCTGAAAAGAGACACGACATATCTGTACCTTTAATATCAGAATCCTGCCTTTGCACCTAAAATATTTGGCTAACTCATTCATGAAAAATCAAATATACTGATAGTGAAAACTCACTACTTGATTTCAAAATACGACTGGGGAATGGACTAAATACTGTCTGGGACGAATGCCACCTGCTGTAGCAGTTCTTCCATTGAAGAAAAGGGGGACCAATCAAGTATTATCTTCAAGCTACTATCCCAATCACCTTGTGAACCATACATCAAAGGTACAATGTGGTCATCTTGGATTTGAAAATCGAGCTGTAACAGTGATAGAAAATGTCAGCTGCTAAGAGAAAGCCGCAAGAACAATACACTACTAAAGTACTAGTCCAACATGACATACCACAGGGACAACTATGTCATCCTTCATTGTTCTCCTCAAGAAAGTGTATGAGAGCAAGCCAACACTCAAGGTAACATTACTGCAGGAGAAAGAAATTGTGTTAATCACTGATAAATACACATAATCCAACAAATGCCATAAAAAATTAGAAACAAATCAATAATGACTGGAATGAAGATTATCTAACCTCCCACGGATTGCACGAGTAAAAACAATTGCATCAGCACCAAGTCTCATTGTGCTCGTCTTAAAGCCATTTCCATCTGTGTATTAACAAAGGTAGGAACTTAATAATTGATAGACATAACAAATGTTTTATAAAGGAAAATGAAGCATTAAGCAGCTAGATAATAGGTGAAAATAAAGTTTCTTAAATATTTTGTTGAACTAAAACTCTAAACATATACTTTAGGCTTGGATTTGCAGAAACATCTCATAACGAGTGCGAATTGGTAATTAAACTATTAAAGTAAAGGTCATTCTAATTTTTGTGAGGTGAGCCAAGAACTACAGTGGAATATAGGTCTAAAAAATATTGTTACCGATGAGGGATCAGTCCATTATTTAATTTGGTGAACCATATACCTATTTCATACCGAGTGCGAATCGGTAATTAAACTATTAAAGTAACAACAACAAGTTGGGGTAGGCTAGAGGTGAAATATATAAGATCTCGCGACCAATTCATGATTCTGGCACATGGATAGCAAGCTTCCACGCACCCCTGTCCATGGCTAGTTCTTTGGTGATACTCCAGTCCTTCAGATCTCCTCAATTAAACTATTGAAGTAAAGGTCATTCTAATTTTTGTGAGGTGAGCCAAGAACTACAGCGGAATATAAGTCCAAAAAGTCGTGTTACCAATGAGGGACCATTCCATTATTTAATTTGGTGAACCATATACCTAACTTTAGACATCCGGGTTCCTAGCTACCCTTTTAGGCTTGAATGAAAAATAATCAGTGCATACATACAGGCTTACACACTATACCATCATCATATAAACTAACAGAAAAATGAAGAGCATTTAACCGGTAAGAACTTTATTCAAGCCTCTCATAACTTCCATCAAATGGTGTGTTATTCTACTATTCAACAGTACAACACAATATCATAAATGTACGAGGTGTTGAAAGGGATTAAAGTACACTAAGATGGTACGCAGTATGCTGAATGTAACAACATTATTATCACATATTCTTTCCATTCCAGTTTCCTCAATTACTAGGCTATGCATCTTCAAAGCCGAAATAAATTAGTAGAGTAATAAAATATTCCAACTCAAACAGAACGATGCATACACTGGCCAATGGTTGTCTTTGATTTCTTGGTTGAGAATCCTAAACTCATGCATTGCCGTACACCTTCAGGATCCATTCCTCCTCCATCGTCTGTGACAGTGGCTCCAAGTTAGCAGAACTTGGTGAAGGAAATTGTATTGATCAACCTATTCCACTAATCATATTACAGTTTCATGTTTTGCGTTGAATCTGGGTACCTTGGAAAACCAGCATTGGGCTACTGTCTTTTAAATTGATGCTTTTATCCACTTTTACAAATGTGGCTCCGTTGCAAATCTGAGAAACCATATCAGAAGATAATTATTTCAATTCATAAAATTCGCCCAGTAACAAGCTAGGCTATGGCAATTCTAAGGGGCCAGCAGTATTGGAGGTAAATGTATGGAACTTCTACAGATATTGCAAACCTCATCAACTGCATTGTCAAGAAGTTCAGCTATAGCTGCAATAGAAAAGGACAAGAAAGTAAATGTTAGGAAAAACCGACCAGGGCAGCACAAGTAACACGTATGATAAAGAAACAAATGTTAGAAATTAGCACACCATCTAATTGTTCTGCTTATTATAATTAAAAGAACATTCCAACAACACATCTAATTTGCATCTTGTCACCAAACTACATTCTTCCTTGAACAGGAAGAGCAAAGGAGAGACTGTAAGTAGCATGTGTTCTTTAGTATTAGTAAAAGCAATAAATTCAGATGGACAAGCGCAATATATTTTGCTGAAGGCAATAATAGCCCAGAATGGACAAACCAGTAATCAGGAAGCGTTCTGCTTTAGAATTATAGCTACCTGCTTAGAATTTAGATTAAGTTTACACATGTAAATATATCATCAAGTAAACAGATCAATAACAAGACCAGCACATATTACTTCCAATAATAGTTCCAGCATGGTGTTTGCTTTATTATCTGCGCTTAAATAGAATTTGAAAAGAAATGGATGGCCTAGGCTAGGGAAATCAATGGAAAGATAAGAGCACAAAAACTAAATTATCTCAACTAAGTTGCCATGAAAAGAGAAATATGATTGCTGGAATGGACATCTAACATTTTCAATGCATCAAAAGCCAATATATGAACATGTCCATGTGCAGGGGAATAAGAAAAGAAGGCCCTATACAGTCTAAGGAATCTGCTACAAAGTTTCAATGGCCATTGCTCTTGAAGAGCGGCATCATACTACTACACCCTCGATCTCTTGTAGGAGGCACCAACACCTTTGTGCTTGGTGAACACATGCTTCATTGGATTATGCAGGAAGTGCGTAGAAACTAAACACCAACTCCTCATGAAGCTGTCAAAGCCAAGTGGTCTCAGGCACCATCAACTCTGCCACAGCAGTCGTTCACTAGAACAGCTGCTTCATGGAATTCGAAGCCATCAGAGAGGACCCAAGGACCACACATTAGGGCAAAATAGCATTGCAATCAGAGTGATCATGCCCGTGTCACATCAGAGTAAACCTGAGGCTGCAATGAGCTGGAGTAAAGAATATGCATCGACTGATGGTCTCACAAACGTACCATAGAACACGAAACAGTGGAGCTGGGTGGGAGTAGAAATTAATCGATTTAGAATGTGCTCTGGGTGAGGAATGTCAGATCGAAGCATGTGGAGCTGAGTGGGATGCCAACAACAGTATCCCTTATGCTCAACACTGTAGCCTAGAGAACACACAGTTGACTGAGCAATCAGCTTACCGCCCTCGCGCTGAAGGAGTAAGCACCAAAATATGATTGTTACGCATGGGAATCCTGTGGTTTTATTGTTACGCATGGGAATCCTGTGGTTTTAGATAACTGGAGACACCATCTTTATCCAACTAGAATCGCAAAACCGCAGGGATTATAACAGAACTAATATTATCCCACCTTGCATTGCCATAGTTCAGGTTATAGAAATTTATTTTATATATTCCCGAGATGATAAGGACATGCCATATGCAGCCTCCGATCTAAAGAGCAAAACGGGTACTTATATCACAACAGTCGGTGCCACCGATCTAGATAATACTAAGTTACTATATATCCACTCAAAAGCTGAGATGATAGAGAAAAACTGCAAGTGCAATTCTAAGGAGCGAAGCTACTACACATCACTGGTACAAACAGCAAGCCAGCAAACCAATAAACATCATGTGAAACTATGAATGTACACCATCGATTTTGGAACAGTCGAATAAAATCCCCTTCAACTGAGAATCACTTGATCCAACAAAATTAACATCAACATTATTTGCTGTGCAATATGCACAACCCCACCAAAGTAGTAGAGGATCACAATTCCTATTACCTGATGTCCCCCTTTGTCAAACAAGCCTAGCTTCTCTTAATTTCCTTTATTAAATGCTAGCCCCCTTAGTTTGGAACAGCGATTTCACCCTTATTTATAATGTGTAAAACCCCAACAACCCCCGCCACCTACTCGACCACCACAAAAGCAAAACAAACAATGGAACGGAAAGGACAAGAGGCGGAGGGGCACCAACCTCCGAACGCCCACTTGTGGGAGGTCGCGTTGGTGTGGAGGAACTTGGGGTGCACCCGCGCGCGGTCGAAGTCCCCTGTCTCCAGCACGTCTGTGACAATGGCCAGCAGCATCAGAAACGTGATCCACGTCGAACTCGCGGAACGAAAGCATGGCCAGAAGGGGAGAAGACGGACCGTGGAACTCGCGGGCGGCGGCGGAGGGGGCCTCGAACGCGCCGGCCTTCCAGAAGCTGCGGCAATCGAGGGATCGAGGGCCGCTGCCCATGCCGCCTGAACCGCCGGCCATCGCCGCTGGCATTGGAAGGTTAGGGTTTAGGTCGGTCGCCGGGGAGGTTTCGCCGACGAGTCCGCCGCCCAGCAGTTGCTATGGGACGCAATGCCCTAATAAACGACTCTTTTTTTCTCTCTCTTCGAACAGCGTAAATAAAAGCCTGCGAGCCTGCTACTAGGCGTCGGTTGGGCGCCAGCCGTCCGATTAATTTCCTCAGACCGTTACATGGAATGTATATTTGTTTTCTGATAAAATTCCACAGTGCATTTATTCCAATTCCTCATAATTCATTTCTTACCCCTCGAGAAAAAAGAAATGTATCTCTTCTTATATAGTAGTAAGGAAATATCTCTCTCCTCATTTTGCATGTATATCTTCCTTTCCTTGACTAATTGATTTACTTTTCGCAAACCAACAAATTATCCAAGGGTAATTTGATCTCAAATATTTTAAATTTTTGTGTCTTGGTCACCATGCCATAAAAAATACACCTTATATAAAGAAAGATAAGGAATATTTATAAGGATTCTTTCAAACAGATTTGAGTGGATGCTAGAAATTCTATAGGAAATAGCACACAAAAAATTGTAGAAAAATTCTTACAAGATTCAGTCCTATGAATCAAACAACCAACATGAGAAAAATTCTCAAAGATTATAATCCTTCAAATTCATATGAAAATCCTTTGAGTCAAAGGTATCCTTAGTTTCAAAGAAGAAGAAGAAAAATCGGCCCACTCTCGCTCTATTTTTTACTAGCTACTAAGGCCCTTCACTATGTATGGCAAAAGCAATGCCTTCATTATCCGGTTGGTGCCATAGGAAAAAATTAGAAAACCGAAGCACCTAGTTGCTCTGATGCCAACTTCCTCCATGCAATAAAGTAGTATTTTTTTAGCTTTATGTGTGAAGGAAAGGCGGCTGAGCCGACCACTTTTTTATGCAAGTGTGGGTCCTATTTTTACACATGCTGCAAGCCCACATTGTTGGAGCGGTGTCCGAATATTTTCTCAGGGCATAGTTGATGATGTGGCAAGATTTTGAGATACTCGGCACCAATTTCATAGTGGAAGGCCTAATTGCTCGTGTTTATAACAGTGGTATACATATTCTAGTGGTTTAATATCAATCATGTCTGATGTATACCTTACGCCCATCATATTCTATATTTTGATAAGATTTGATTTTATTTGACTATGGATAGAAGAAGGTAATGAAAGTTTTGATTTAGTTGATGTTTTACTAAGATTTAATTTGATTTGGGTATGTGTATGGAAAGACAAGGAAAGTTTTGTTTTAGTTAAGGTTTTGACAAGATTTGATTTTGACTGAGTTAATGCATCAGATGGTTCTCATAATATATATTTTTGAACATCAGTACATACACAAGCGCTCATATACACACGCATACACTCACCCCTATGAACGCACACACGCACATCCTACCCCTATGAGCACCTCCGAAATACTGAGTCGACATATCATCTTGAGATTTACGAAGTCACCATAAGCGCCTCGTCGTCGATGGGAACGTCTCCTCCCATTGAATGTGCATCACCGGAAATCCTGAAATAAATCCAGGAATGAATGCGAGCACACCATGATTTGAACCCTGGTAGGCTGGGGATACCACAGTCCCTCTAACCGTCCAACCACAGGTTGGTTTGCGTTCTCATAAATTTGGTCCAGTTAATGTAGCACATAGTTTCTAGTAAGACAAGAAAAAAAGTAGTTTAGATCATTCCAAACCAGAGGAGGGGCGTGGAGAGGAAAAATAAGGTAGGGTGGACCGAAAAAGATCAACAGGGAGGGTCGAGCGAATCGATCTAGGTTTTGGTGGTGGTGGTGGTGGGTGTGGGGGTGGGGGGAACCAGCATGAACAGGGTGATGGGAGTTGAGGAGGACGTACCAACTCTAATTTAATATTGAAGAAATTTACTATTATTAGGTAAACACCCGTGTGTTGCCACGGGGCTCAATCCGACGCAACAAATGGTCCACCAAGTCTCGAAGCGCTACGGCCGATAGGATGCGATCGCCAGGGCGACCGCATTCTCTCGCTAGGGTTAGGGTTTCGGAGCACTAGGGTGGTTGGATTCTGGCAAAGCTAGGGGCGGTGACGGCATCTCCCTTGAGTCAGGCCAGTCTACCTGTGTCTCCGCGCTTTGGAGCGGCGCTCATGGCGGGAGAAGCAGGAGGGAAGGATGCAGCCACGGCGAACAAACCTACACTGACCCTGTTTGTTGCGGCGGCGGCCACGCCGGCGCGGAAGGGAGCCGGATCTGCTAGCAGGGAGGCGAACAAGTCTCCCGTAGAGAGCAAAACGCCGGATGCGGCGGCAAGTCTTTCGGCAAGATTAGGAGGCATGGTGCTTATGGACAAGGAGGAGGAGGGTTTTGTCTTTGAAGATCCACACCCGCAAGTCCGTAAAGATCACCGATGGTCTGTTGTAGGTAAAGTCTGTTCCCCCCGTCATATGAAGATGTCCGTCGTGGAGAAGACGATGCCTAGGGCTTGGGGTCTACACAAAGAAGCTAAGTTTGCTGAGATTGGCCCTAATATCTTTGAAGTTCACTTTGGTTCTGAGGGTGACTATAGGCATGTCATTCACAATGACCCGTGGCAGTTCGATTTCAGCGTGCTGGTGATTAAGAAGTATGAGGGAGACAAGAGACCGTCTGAGATGATCTTTGATAAAATTGATGTGTGGGTAAGGATCTCGGACCTGCCACTAGACAAGAGGACTGAAGCCTTTGGGGGGGCGTTGGGAGATTGGTTAGGGGAGACGGTGAAGGTCGATGTGGATAAATATGGAGTTGCTAGAGGACAGAGTTTTAGGATCCGGACTAAGATCTCTGTGTTTGAACCGTTAATACGTGGTATTTACTTGAGGAAGAAGAAGGATGATGAGGAGAAGACATGGTTTGACTTTTACTACGAGAAGATACCACACTTTTGTTTTTGATTGCGGCAGACTTGTACACAAGGGGGGTGAGTGCGAACCACCCGTTGACTCGTCGTTACAATGGGGGGGCTGGCTTCGGGCGTCCCCAGGGACGAAACGGGAGCAAATATGGGTCAAGAGCTGGAGGTATGGACATCTATAACAGCTACGGTAGCTCTCACACTGGTGAGACGGCTAACAACAACACCACGCACTTGAGGGTCAGGGATATACCTACAAAGAGAAATCTGCAAATTGAATTTTTGCGCACTTCAGACGGTCGCACTGGTGACCGCCCATTGCATGCGTGAGGGGAAGTATCCAGTCCAAACAAAGCTAGAGAGAAGCTCGACATGACACGTGGGAGGGACCTCAAGGATAGCCTTGAGGCCAGAAGGGAGACGGAGATGAGATGTAAACTCATGGAGCAGCGTGTTGGGAGTCAAAGGGGTGATCACAGGGAAGCGGAGCGCGAAGGGCAAACAAATGATGGTAGCAGGGGGTATAGCAGAAACCATGCCTCGGGGGGCCATAACAGGCGCCATGCAGATCTGGATCGGGTCGATCCACTGGGGGGACCCGACATGCATGGGAACCGGGAACGACGCAGAGGCTACTACGTGAGGAAGGACAGGTCAGATTTTCGGGAGAGACATCGTTCGGAACCAACCTCTTGGAGAGATGCAAAAAATAGGAAGAGGAGGCCGAGGCAGGTGTGGATACCAAAAGGAGATGCAGAAGGGAGAAGTAGGGAGGATGAGTTCATTCGCGATGCGAGGAGGAAGACTTCCTCGGTGTTTGACCGCATCCAAGACAGAGATGATAAAGCGGCGGACCCTGGAGCCCAGGGCCGCCGAGAGCAATGAATCTCCTTGCCTGGAACTGTCGAGGATTGGGGTTGGACTCGACAGTGGGCGAACTGCGAGACCTCATTAGGTCTCACAACCCAGCGGTGGTGTTCCTTTCAGAAACAAAAAAATCAGCTAGAGCAATGGAATGGTTGAAATGGAGTCTGGGATTCACTAGTGGAGTTGCGGTAAGTTGCAAGGGAAGAAGTGGGGGATTGGCATTGTGATGGAGGGATCATGTTCAAGTTACAGTGAGGCCGTGGTGCCAATACTTTCTAGATGCTGAGATTGCTTGGGAGGGTAAACTCTATAGGATCACTGGATTCTATGGAGAACCCAAAACCGAATTGGGGAAAAAATCATGGGATGCTATTCGTTTTCTTCGGGCCCAAGATAATCTGCCTTGGCTCTGTGTCGGCGACTTTAACGAGGCCCTCTTCCATATTGATCAAGTGGGGGGTAACCCAAGGTGCCTCAATCAAATGGAGGATTTTCGAGATTGCCTAGCCGACTGCGGCTTGGCTGATCTTGGCTTCACTGGCTACCCCTACACATGGGATAACAAACGGGATGGACAGGATAATATTCAGGTTCGGTTGGATCGTGCCACATGTAATGATGGTTTTTGAGTTTGTTTCTTGAGACTTCAGTAGAGCATCTGTTATGTGAAGAATCGGATCACCAAGCTCTCCTGGTGCGTATATTGGAGACGGCTCCACAGCGCCCGGGGGTGGGGGATTGGCCGTTCAGATATGAGGAGGCTTGGACCAAGCATGAACACTATGAGTCCATGATAGCGGAGGCTTGGGAAGCGGCGAGCACGGGATAGGAGGGAGTAACGACAGTATGGCAGAAACTAGGAAGAATGGCGGGCTCGATGCAGATATGGGCGCGCGAGGTCTTTGGGTCGATACGAAGGAAGATCAAACAGTTGAAAGCATAATTGTTGGAAGCAAAGAAACGGGCGCTTAGCTCGGGCTATCAGCACGAGGTTCAGGAGCTAGAAGAGCAATTGAGGGAGGTGTATGGAAGAGAAGAAATAATGTACAAACAGCGCTCGAGAGTGGATTGGCTTAAGGCAGGTGATCAAAATACTAAGTATTTTCAGAACCGGGCATCGCATCGTAAAAGGAAGAACACCATCAAGGCTTTGCGGCGACCGGATGGTTCTAGGTGTACTGTGGACGAGGAGATGAGAGTCATGGCCGCATCGTTCTATGAAGAGCTGTTCAAATCGGAAGGTTCGGTGGGGGTGGAGGGGGTGCTACAAAACATTCAGTGGGTTGTGACACGGGAGATGAACACGACATTGACAACACGGATTTCAGATTCTGAAATAGAGACGGCTCTATTTCAGATGGGACCGACTAAAGCCCCGAGGCCGGATGGGCTCCCCGCGCTCTTTTATCAGCGACACTGGTCGCTGCTCCGGAATGATATTTGCAGAGGTGTGCGGGATTTTTTGAGTGGAGTAGCTACACCGGAGGGTTTTAATGCTACAGTGATATTTATGGTCCCTAAAGTCAACTCACCGGAGCTGTTGTCCCAGTTTAGACCGCTTAGCTTGTGTAATGTGCTTTATAAGAATGCAACAAAGGTGCTGGCCAACAGGTAAAAGAGTATACTTCCCTTGCTTATATCTGAGGAGCAGAGTGCTTTCGTGCCTGGACGCCTTATCACATATAACGTGCTAGTAGCATATGAGTGTGTCCATGCAACTCGCAATAGGAAGAGGAAGAGACTCTTATGTGTTGTAAAGCTTGATATGATGAAGGCCTATGACCGTGTTGAGTGGGTGTTCTTGAAGCAGATGAGATGATCATGCGTTGTGTGACGACTGCAAGTTTCTCGGTAAAGCTTAATGGTGCATGCTCTAGGTGTTTCTTACCCTCCCGAGGTCTCAGACATGGAGATCCTCTTTCGCCTTATTTGTTCTTATTTTGTGTTGAGGGTTTCTCTGCACTGTTGAGGAAAGCGCAAGCAGAAAATAGACTCAAAGGAGTGACGTTTGGGAGCACTGGCCCCCGTATCACACATCTCCTTTTTGCAGATGACAACATTGTGTTCTTGGATAGAGACGCTAAGGGAGATTTTAGCCAGCTACGAGCAAGCTTCGGGACAGAAGGTGAACTTGCAAAAATCCTCGATTTTCTTTGGCAAAGGCTGTCAGGACAACACTAAGGAAGAGCTCAAAGCGGTGTTGGGGGTGACCTCGGAAGCACTTAGTGAACGGTACCTCGGTCTTCCAACACTGGTTGGTCGATCAAAAGAGGTCACTTTTCACTATGTCACGGAGAGCTCAAAAGGAAAATGCAGCGGTTGGAAGGGTTTGGGCCTTTCCAAGAAGGCAAGGGAGGTACTTATCAAGTCTGGTCTCCAAGCAGTAACAACTTTCACCATGAGTTGTTTCCACCTCACAAAGAAAACGTGCCAGAATCTGAATTCTATCTCGTCGAAATTCTGGTGGGGGGCAAAGGATGGTGAGAAAAAAGTACATTGGATTTCATAACAAAAGATGTGCACCTCTAAACGGGATGGAAGGATGGGTTTTCGTGACCCGATAGCGTTTAATCAGGCTCTACTTGCAAAGCAAGCATGGCGTGTCCTACAATGCCCGGAGTCGTTGGTAGCAAGAGTGCTCAAGGCGCGCCACTTCAAAGAGAAATCCATATTGAGCGCAACGTGTCCTGCTACGACTTCATACACTTATATAAGCATTTTGCATGGCCGGGATCTACTTCGAGAAGGCCTGGTTTGGAGAATTGGAGACGGCTCCAATGTGAGTATACATCACAGTAACTGGATCCCGAGGAGCGGGTCCATGAAGCCGTTGGGACAGATATATATCCCTAGCGTGACTAAGGTGGCCGACCTCCTTTTACCGGATGGAAGAAGCTGGAATCACGACCGAGTCAGGGAGATGTTCACCCCGGACGATGCAACTGACATTTTGTAGATTGTGGTGGGTGACTTGGGTATTTACGACTACCGAGCGTGGAATTTCACAAAGAATGGAATCTTCTCTGTACGATCAGCTTATCACCTGAAAATGGCCATGGTTAGATCGCGCTCCGGACGGCCAGAGTCATCTAGTTCGGTGGATAAACACAAGGCGTACATGGCCCTTTGGGGCACGAACGCACCGGGAAAGGCCAAGATTCATCTCTGGAGACTCATTTCAAATGGACTGGCAGTCGGATCAGAACACCATCGGCGAAGGATAAAACCTGGGGTCTTCTGCGTTGCTTGTGGACGTGAGGAAACTATATTTCATCGGTTTTGGGTGTGCCCACACTCTGTACTTTTTTGGCAGCTATTTTGCTCGGAGAAGGGAGATTTGGTGGCGATCCCACCATGCCAGATGGACTCCCAGAGAGAGGTAGCACGTTGGCTACTGCAGTGGCTAGCGGGAGCATCCGATGAAGCAAAGCAGGCGACGGTGCAGGCGCTGTACAGCCTATGGCTGGCTAGGAACGAGACAAGAGAAGGGAAGATGATCAAACATCCACATGAAATATTGGTTTCGATTTTGGGGCAGATAGAGGAGTGGGTGCTGGCACATCCCGCTACAGGTAATGCTCCGGCTCCCCTGCAGCATCAGAAATGGGAGCCACCGGACGAGGGTTGGACCAAGGTGAACTCCGATGGCGCAACATCAAAGATGGGGGACAAGGCTGGAGGTGGTGCTGTGCTTAAGGATCATATGCGAGCGTGCAGAGCAGGTATGTGCCACCATTTCAAGGAGGTAGTCGATCCCGAGGTGGCTGAGATCTTGGCATGTAAGCAGGCTCTTGAGGTAGCAAAAGAAATCAATGCGACACTAGTGTATGTGGAGTTAGACTCTCAAGGAGTCGTGCAGATGCTGAAGAAACACACAAAGGAGCTTTCGGCGTCCGGGCCACTGGTGGAGGAGATCAAATCCTTGTTGCGATCCTTTGTTGATTGGGGGCTACTGGTGGAGGAGTGGGTGACGAACTATGTAAGGTTTGGTTGGGGGCTCCTCCGGACATCGTTCTTTCTGTTTTGTCGGATGAGATTCCGAACATCGTAAGTTAATAAAGCGGCAGTATTTTCCCTCGAAAAAAAAACCCGACGAAAGATTATACAGGACAAATCTTGATACAAAACAAATTGACAAATAAGATTACGTTTTGGCTATAAATCATAGAGTTTCTGTCATTGCTTATAAATTGACAAAATGGCTATGTGTCCATGATTTATCCGTTGAGTTGCCAAATATAAAAAGACTGATTGCTATTTAGTTGTGAGGTAAATACACCGAGAATGCCTAAATAAAGTATCTCTACTTTTATTCTCATGACTTTGGAACCATATGATTCCCCGACAATAAAGAAACATCGTCGTTACCTGACAGAAGCAACGTTTTTTTAAGATACCCCTCCGTTCAGAAATACAAGATGTAGTACTTGTTTTTTCTAAATATGTAGACCCGTTTTAGTGTGATTGTTCACTCATTTCAGTCCATATGTAGTTCATATTAAAATATCCAAAACATCTAATATTTGTGAGTGGAGGGAGTACAAATTTCTATTAAAATTTTGTTTCACAATAAAAAACCACTCTTCAAAACAAACGATCTTGCTACCACAGTTACAACATATTACTATATCTCAGAAAATAAATTTCTGGACTAACAATTCAACACACAGATCACATATATATAAAGTGGCTGCATGCATCTCCCAGATGCAGAGGCCGGGGTTCGTCCTCCTTTTCTAAAAAGAAGATCACATATATACGCCCCTGTGAATGATATAGGATAATTGATTGTGTTATTCACATGGATGAACCGTATGGTACAACTATAGACATGACAAATATGGTGAGGAACATGTGGATTTGAATTGCCGACTTCCAGCATGACAGAATAAGGCCATCAAGAATCTGGATTGATGACTTCCAGGCTCCAACGTCACCAGAAAGGACGCATTCGTTCTCAAAAAAAGAACGGACGCATTCTTATGCCATTGAGCATGAAAGGGACTACTGCAAAAATGCCCTGCAGGAGAATTTTTTGTTATAGCCAACAAAAACTGGAATAATTTAAATGCACTACAACGTCAGGCATCGAGCTCGACCTCAACAGTTCAACTGACCTAATTTCTTTGGCACAACTCTCCGTGTAACATTCAGGTCGAGAGAGGCAAACTTTCTATTGCGACATGCCATTGTAGATGTACCATTCGACACAAACTAAGCCAAAGGCATATACATCAAGCCATATGGTAAGCGAGGCTACTTGTTTGTTCCATGTTCATGTCTCATGCGACAATTTCTGATATTGTAGCTCGTAGCTCTGAATATTTATCTTCTCAAAAATGATGCAGCTCCATGTTATTTCAACTGTTCAGCTGGGTTGGTTCTTGTTTCTAGGCATAATAACCAAGGGAACATATGCTAACAAGTCAATATCCTAGCGCAGATGTAGGATGTTGTGTTCATCGTTGCTTACTACTAGCATTTCAAAACGGCCCTTAATGGATGATTTTTAGTGCACTTCTCAACCACATAATGAGTAACTAACAAAAAGGTCAATGGTGCTAGTGGTATATTTTTTAACTGAAGAAGAAACACTTTAAATTTTTTGCTTCTTCTTTTTTTGAGATAGAAGCACTTTCAGTCTCAGAAACAAAGATCACACAGCTTTATAAAATCAACTTTACAGGAAGTATTCGTGTAAGGAAACATTAATAAGTATCTAAGTGTTTTCAGTTCATTTTATACAAAAGACAAACAACAGCCCTTTTCTTTTGCACTGGAAGAAAATGCTAGTACTATGTGATAAGCTTTAGAAAATGGAGTACTTACAGCAACTGTGCAGACAATCAATCCAGGCTTCTCCCGGTGATCCAAAGCAACAAAGAATAGAAGAAAAGCACCAATATACCAGGGAATTGCAGCCAAGAAGAACCCTAGTAAGAACCTTCAAAACAAAACCAACCTAAAGTCTTTAATATGGACTGATTGTGCTTTCATTTTAAATTTGCAGGTAAGAACAATGAACTTATAGAAACTCCTCAATATGAATATTATACCGATGATAAAAGATGTCAGTTTACTAGTAGATAGCAAAGCAGTAGACAACACACTCAGAAGTAACCATGCCAGTTTAGGATAATCCTCTGCTGATGCATCAACTTATATCCTAATCCAATTCCAGTACCATTTGATCGCACCATATATTATAACTATGGCCATGGGCCCTTACCAACCAGACCAATACCAGTACTAGCACCTCACAAATTCTCACTAGCAAGCATATCTTACAAATGCTGCTCGCCGAACTTGTTAATGAAACAGTTAGTCGTGCAATCCCCCATTCACATACCAAGTACTCATACAGTCATACTGAACCAATTGCTCATACTGTTACCTACTTCAAGAGCTTCTTAACTTTGCCACACCGGTAGCATTGGAGACAAACACCACCAAAAGGAGGAAGGACACTTACAAAGCCCAGCCGACGCCGACGCCGCAGAACGGCAGCCGCGGCTCCCGGACTGGGAGGCCCTCCACGAAGACCTGCTGCTGGATAGTGCACGGGAAAGCAACAACGCCCTGAGCACTGCGTCCTGCGCGCCAAGACACATACGCACACACACACAGGGAGTCATTTCAGTCTCCACAGAGAAGGGCCGGAGCTGGAGGGTAGTGCGAGAGAAGGAGCGCTGACCTTTCAGGGAGGGGTCGTAGGCGACTGCAGCGACGGGCGGCGGCGGAGCAGGAGGGGAGAAGGTGCCGTAGTGGTGGTGGTAGTATGGGGGAGGGCTGGTGCCGGCGAAGGGGGAGGCGGAGGGGAGCTTGGAGGTGGGGTCCCTGGTCTGTTGCATCGCCATGGACGAACGAATTTCGAGAGATCTCGAGGCGTGGTGGTGTGCGCTGTGTACTTCTGGAAGGGGAGGAAAATGTCGCCGGTTTTGGGAAAGAATATAGACGGTGGAGGAAGCGCGTCCGTCTATCGTGCGAGAGGTGGACTGAATATAATGGTTTGTTTTAGATGGGTGGATTAAAAAACATCTTGGTCTTTTTTATCCGAATTCCAAGGATTTACGAAAATTTAGAGGATTTTTTAGGGAAAAACATTCTTTTATTTTTGAGGGAGGGAAACACATTCATTAATTAAATCAGGTTCGGAATGTCATTGGCTACAAGATCCAGAATGAAATCTGGAGGTACCTCACACACACATGGGATCTTTCATCTCCTACACCAACCCTAACTAGCTTGTGAGCAGCCTCGTTCGCTGAACGCCGAGTCCACACGACCCTGTAGTCCATAAACTCTCTCGACAAATTCTTTATTTCCTGCACCCAAGGGCCAGACGACGCCAAGTTCTTCTCCAGGCAGTTGATCATCCTCACAACACTTTGGCAATCCAGTTCAACACAAATCCGCTGCACATGCTGCTCTCGAGCCAACTGAAGAAGCTTCAGGCAGGCCATGATTTCGGCACTTTCCGGGTCGTCACAATGAGGGAGGAAATGTCAGGCCGCCGTCACAAAGCCCCCAACATGATCAGCAAAGATTTATCCTCCACCCCTTTATCTCTTTGTTTGGCTACCGCCCCATCCGCATTCCTTTAATCCAGCCTTCCTCTGGCACCTCCCACCGCTACACCATCTTGGCAACCGTCGACCTCTCCGGCACAGCATGAGCTTCCCTCCATTGACGCATGGAGGATGACACCCGAGGAGGACCTCTGGAGGGGAAACCATCCTCTTACCATCCCGCGCTTCATTCCTGGCGAGCCACAGCCCATATGTGGCATGAATCATAGCTTCTTTCTCATCGCCCTTCGCCGAAGCAAACCAATCCAGCAGCCAGTCAACCAACTCTCTCTAGGAATCCATCTGGCAAGGTGGTAGCGCTATCCCCACGCCATGTTTTGATCGCATCATCTTCCAAAAGTGGGCAGAATGTTGGCATCCCCAAAACCTATGGAAGACCGTCTCTTCTCTTCCGCAAACTGTGCAAAAAACACCCGGCTTGATTCGTCGCCTATGGAGCTCAGACCCAACAAACCAAACCGTTTCGAACCAGGCGCCACACATGGATCTTTGCCTTGCCCGGGGCGTCTGAATCCCAAAGGGTCAGATATCCCTTGTGCTCCGCCACCGAATTAGATGCCTCTGGCCATCCAGAACGCATCCGCTTCATCGACATCTTAAGGTGATAGGCAGATTTAACCGATAGCACCCCGTTTCGTGTGAAACTCCAAGCAAGATAGTCCTCGGTTCCCAGCCCACCGACCGCTATCTGCTTGATATCATATGCATTGTCAGCTCAGAACATGGAGTCCACCTTTGTTTCATCCCAAGTCGTACCATCCCGCGACAAAAGATCAACCACCTTTGTTACCCTCGTGACAAAGGTCTGGCCCGGTGGCCTCATACACCCTGTCCGCGGAATCCAATTACCGTGGTGGATATTAACCGAAGAACCATCACCAATCCGCCAAATGGACCCCTCTCGCAGCAGCTCTCTTCCATGGATGATACTTCTGGAAGTGAAAGAACCAGCTGCGGGACACACCGCATTCATAATGGAGCAGTCCGGGTAGTAGCAAGCCTTTAACACGCGAGCACACAAGGACGATGACTGCTCTAGGGGGTGAGGGAGTCCTGGACTAAGGGGTCCTCGGGCGTCCGGGCTATGTGATATGGGCCGGACTGATGGACCGTGAAGATACAAGATAGAAGACTTTTTTCCGTGTCCGGATGAGACTCTCCTTTGCGTGGATGGCAAGCTTGTCATGCGGATCGTATGACTTCCTTTCTCTGTAACCGACTCTGTACAACCCTGGATCCCTTCGGTGTTTATATAAACCGGAGGGTTTAGTCCATAGGCCCGATCACAACCATACAGGCTAGACATCTAGGGTTTAGCCATTAGGATCTCGAGGTAGATCAATCTTGTAACCCCTATACTCATTATAGTCAATCAAGCAGGAAGTAGGGTATTACCTTCATTAAGAGGGTCCGAACCTGGGTAAACATCATGTCCCCTACCTCCTTGTTACCTTCGATCCTTATATGCACAGTTCAGGACCCCCTATCCGAGATCTGCCGGTTTTGACACCGACAGGAGGCGCCACGCTTGCTTGGCCAACAAGGCTTGACTGAACGCCTCGAGGTCCCTAAAGCCAAGTCCTCCTTCCTTCCTAGCCTCACACATCTTGTCCCAAGATATCCAATGCACCTTCCTCTCACCATTTGTTGCTCCCACCAGAATTTCGACGAGATTGATTTCAGAGGCTCTAAGCGAAAAATATTTGGGCCTACCCACACGGGTGGGGAGGTCCAAGGACGACGCTTTTAGGCATGTCTTGGAGAGCTCAAAGGGTAAAGTTGGAGGATGGAAGGGGCAGGGTCTATCTAAGAAGGCCCGGGAAGTTCTAGTGAAATCATCGCTTCAAGCTACACCGACCCACACTATGAGTTGCTTCCAACTCACTAAGAAAATGTGCAGGAACCTGAAAATTTAGACGATCTGATCCGTAGAAATACGGAAATGCTTGCACTCAGCCGGCTGAAAGTACGTCGCACGTCGACTGCCTCGTTTGCTTGGCGCGTGCCCATGGACCCCACTTTCTAAAAACACGAGTCTTCTCATGTCCGCTTGTTCGTCCCAATATTTCACACTCCTATCCTCTTCTTCTAAGCAAATGTCACTCCACCGCACCTCAGATACGCTACTGCGAGCGAAGGGGGACGCGGTACGGGGAACTGTCGTCGCCCGCCAAAGCTCTCATCAGCAGAAGCCTGTGTGACGCTTCAAGGCGATGGCCTCATGGATGCAATGGACATTGCGACGCCGCTACAAAAGGGGTTTTCGTCGTGGCATAGTGCTACAAGCCTGCCGGGGTGCTGTGTGCCGGCCACCCAGGTGCTGGATGCCGACAATAATGTTGCGACTATCAGTAGGAACATGCATGTTGGGCGCACTAGTTTGCAGCATGGCCATTGTTGCAGAAACATCATCGGTTGTGGAGGCGCTAATGATGCGGGCCGCTGGGCTGCAACGTCGCTCATGTTTCTGAAACATCATCGGTGTTGCAGACCGGCCATGTTGGCGGCCGTTGTGAAATGAGGGACGCTTTGGAACATTGCCCATATTTTGGAAACATCATTGGTGTTGCGGACATTCCATGGGGGTTGATCTGACGGTGGGAAAACATCGCCCAAGATATTCTAAGTGGGGTCTGTCTAGGACACATCTAGATGTGATATAGTTATGTCACATCTAAACTGATCTCCACTCTGTTTATGGTCTATTTTTTTGGTCCTTGTTTTTTTTATTTCTTGTTGCTGCATTATCTATTTATGGGAGCTTAGACGTGACATCCTTAAAAAATATCTAAATGTGAATTAGACTAACTGTTCTAAGTGTGTTGTTTGATTCATATATATCGCAACTTATAGGATATATTTTTTCTTAGGATTCTTTTCCATCAGAAATCATAGGAATTGTTTCGTCAACTCCAACCTCATGCGTGGAACTGAATCATATATATCGTGCAATCATGTGGTGGTATTCAAGATGACACAACACTCTATTCATGTGTCTTCTCTCCTAAGCATGACAGAGAGAAGGTAAATAGGAAGTAGAGTAGTCGCGCTGAGCACTCCCCAAATATCATCTTCACATATGAACTGTCCCGACTTGCGGTGCACGCCGTAAGCCGGGATGGGGAAGATCGAGGCGGGCGGCGGAGGAGGAGCGCGCGTGGATGTCCATCTTGTTCTCATCCTCATACATGTGGGGAAAAAACCTCCCTTATAAAGAGGTCCAACTCCCTCTAAACTAGCAATGTGGAACTAAACTTTAGCTCCACCTCTTGCCTTGCACGAATGGGCTGCGTGGGCCTCTAGGATTTATTAGGAATTTCTGAAACTACTATTAGGCTAGGCCCAAAATAGACAAAATTCCAGCACGTGCAACCGATTTCCAACCATGTGGCCGAGCATTGAATGAACAGTTTTGCTAGAACTCATCTAGATGAGATGTAATTTGGTCTCATTCACCTTTTATAGTCATTAGATGTGATGCTATAGATGCGTGTGTGCTGACGTGGGTTGTATCTGTTCTTATTTTCAAAATGAACGAGACCAAATTATATCTCATCTAGATGAGTTCTAGGTACTCCCTTTTTTTTAGCATCAGTACAGACACAAGCGCTCATATACACGCGCATACACTCATCCCTATGAACGCACACACGCACACCCTACCCCTATGAGCACCTCCGAGAGACTGAACCGGCATATCATCTTGAGATTTACGAAGTCACCGTAGGCGCCTCATCGTCGACGGGAACGTCTTCTCCCACTGAAAGCGCATCGCCGGAAATCCTGAAATAAATCCAGGAATAATGCGAGCACAGAATTTGAACCCTGGTGGGTTGGGGAAACCACTGTCCACCTAACCAACTCAACGTTGATTCGCAGTTCTAGGTACTCCCTTGAATGAATCTGATGGGATGTCGTGGGTTCTCTTTGGATAAACCAACACGGTAGGTTTTATAGGGCAAGAAGTTCCACGGATAAAACATGGTAGGTTTTATACTTCTGAATATCCATTGATGAACCGCGACTTACAAGTTAGAACAACACACTTCACTGACGCCGTATTAGGCACATCGCTACTAATCCCTATCTAATTAGGCTCAAGAACTCATTTCTGTTTAACAGAAGCAAACATATCCTTGAGGAGGCGACTTGGAGCATCAGCTCCGGTGACAATCTCGACGACCTTGTAGGAAGACTCCTCCGGGCATAACAATGCTTCCACAGCCACTTCTGCAACCTGGTCTCTCGATATGGAGCCCTCGTAGAGAGTGTCCTGCAAATAATCCACAAATGAACATCGTATGTTTTGGCTGTATGAGCAACAATCTCTCGCTCAAAAAAAAAAAAATCTCTCGAATAACAAGGTTCATGGAGAAGTGTGCGTGCTATTGCTTACCTCTGGCTCCATGACAATGTTCCCAGTTGGCGGTTGTTCTGTGAGCCCTCCAGGCCTCACAATCGTGTAATTTATTCCTGACCCCCTGATGTATTTCTCCGCCTGCAGCTTCGCAACGAGCACTAAGCCGAACAGATTGAGCACGATGTAGGCTGGATTCAGAAGTTGACCCATCGCGGCCCCATTCACTAAAATGGAGCTCACGAGTATGAATCTTGTAACGCCAGCCTTTCGGCATGCTTCCACAAGATTCACCGTCCCCAGGTTGTCCACCTGCAGTGGCATAATTTTCAGCTAGCTATCACTTGCAGGAGCAAAGCTTAACTCTTTTTACACGGGCAAGAGCGTGTCAATCAGAAGTTCAGAACCATTCAGGCAAGAAACTGAACTCCTACTTCGGTTGCAGTTGCGGACAAACCTTCCAGGGAGCAAAGGGGTCAAAGGACCGCCGGAAGCCCGTCGCGCAGACGACGGCGTCGACGCCGCGCACGGCCTCGACCAGCTTGTCGGCGCCCTCCGTCACGTCGGCCCTCACCTGCAATTCAGGATTCAGCCGACACGCGTCTCACGGCATGGCTACTGGCAGAAGAGTAGGAATGCGACTGTACTGAAGTAGAGATGAACTAACGAGCTGGAGGTTGGGGTCCTGGGGCAGGCTGCCGCGGGCCCTGCCCACGTCCGTCGTGCCGGCGACGACGCCGAAGCCCCTCTCCAGCAGCTTCGCCACGACGCGCTTGCCGGTTTTCCCCGTCGAGCCGGCCACGAAGACGGTGGTCGTCTTCTTGGCGCCCGGAGCGCTCGCCGATGCCTCGTCCATACTCAAGGCGGCCGGGCGGGTGACGTGGAGCTTTCGCGTGGTCGGGGAGAGGCAGGCGAGCACGAGAGGCAGGCGGGGGCGGGCGGTGGTGGCGTGGAAAACACCGGCCATGGGTTATGTGTGGCCTGTGGGTCTGTTCGTTTGAGATGTCTCTAGTATCCTCTTGCTTGTTCGTTTGTGTACTACTAGTACACTTTGTTGGAGACATTTACTAGGGTTCTGTAATGACTATCATCATGTCAACGTAACCTTGTTTGGATGAAATTAGACTAAAGCACCCTTTAACTGTAAGTCAAGAAGATATGAAAAAAGGAAGTGTAGATGCAGTGTATGTTTAAAATTTTAAATGCAGAATTATTTCAAAAATAAACAAATCCATAGATATTTTTGTTGAAATTTGACCAAACAATTAAACTTGTTTGAAATTCAGCTGGAAAATAAGAGATACGGGTGGATGAAGTGAAACTGGGTGGTTGAGAAAAACATTCCCAATAACAAAGTGATAATCTCTTAAAGCGATAAAGTTTTGTCAGTATAGTTAAATATTGATCAAGGTGTGAGGACCCGCCTATTTGTTGGATCGACTGAAATTTTGTATTTCTAAGTCCTTGATTTAAGCACATATCTTTTTTTTAGAAAAGGAGGATGACCTCCTGCCTCTGCATCTGGAAGATGCATGCGGTCATTTTATTGATTATTCTCGAGGATCTTATAAAGTAGTACAACAATATGCCTGAATTCACCATCTTGGCAACATCTGCCGCTACTCCAATCCATATGATAAAGGGGTGCAAGCTGGGCCAAATACCCAGACCTCTCACCTAGCCTAACATGTAAAGCCGGAGGCCCCGACCGAGCCACATACCGGGTCCGGTGCACAAACCGGTCCGACGCACTCACATGTGTCGTCGCCGCCATCTTCCACTGGTCCATCTTCAGAGCAGATTGAGGTGCCAACCTTGGCAGGTGCCTCCGCCATCGACGTCACGATGACGCCAAACGACGACCTCCACCTACGCTAGTCCATCTCCAAGCAACGGACGCAGATCCATGCTAGGATAGGACCGCACCACCGCCGTCGCCCACCACCCACAAGCGTCACCCAGCTCCAAGGTTCCCAAACCGGCCCTTCAAGAAGGGAACGGCGCCATGAGCGCCGTCGCCGCCCAACAAAGTTAGGGCTTTCGCCCGGGAGACCTAGGGGAAGGGAAAGTGAGGGGATCAGTCCATACCGACGCCTCCAAGGAGGGGAACGACGCCCTCAGACGTCGCCGTCGACGCGGCCGGCCATGGCCGACCAGGGGCTTCTCCCAAACTAGATCCCCGCCACCAGTAGAGCCTCCTGTACAGAACCGGCGAAGCGCGACCCGGCGAGGCTGGCTCGCACGCCGAACAGGGGAGGAGGGGAGGCGCCAGATCGCGCACACTGGCCACCGCAGAAACCGCCGCCGGCCGCCAATGACCACCGGATCCCGCCGCCCGCGCGGCCGGGACGCCAGATCCACCACCCGCACGGCTGCTAGCTGGCCGTGCCTTGCCAATGGAGCCACCGGTCCAGATCCGGGGTTCCCCACGTAGATGCAGGGCAACCGATGCCCCGCCGCCACTATCCTTGGCGCCACGGGCTTACCCGATGGCTGCCTCAAGCGGCGGCGAGGAAGGGAAGAGGAGGAGGGGCAGCTAGGGAGGAGGAGGGAGGAGGGGCGACTAGGGTTGGGAGGGAGGAGGAGGAGGTGCGGCTGCCTGTCTGTCCCTTTAAGCACATATCTTCATTCAACAATGGGAGGCAAGACCTCTGCCTTCTCCGATGCAACATACTCCCTCTATAACTAAAGCCATGACAAGTATTTTAAAATAGAGGAAGTACTAAATTGTCAAGTCTAGATGGTTTCCCTGCTAAGTGTTTTATTACTTCCATGAGGTTGTGTTATCTCTTCATAGTGTAAATTATGTGGGTAATAGCTATTATTGGCCATAAAGTCAAATGTTTTTTTTAGTATTTTGGTTTTGGTGACGTGTTGGATTTCTCAGGCGTGTTTCATCTCTCGGAGAACTTAATCATTATTGTCACCAAGTTTTGTAAAATTAAGAAAGAAATGGTGGTCAAATTTTGGTATATTAGTGGAGGTGTCACTCAGTATTATCTCGAATAAAAAAAGTGAATAACATGGAAGTTGATTTTCTTTCCTTTTTGATCATTTTGGTCAGAGGTTGTATGCAAGACAATGAAACATACAACCGATTTATTGAACTAGTGTCATAGGGCAAAAGGCTGAGCACTAAGCGCCCAATGATACGTCGTACCTCATGGGGACAAGTGTGACATTGACCCAATATTCATGTACAAGATCCATTTCTTGTGAAAAGGCATGTGAGATATGAAAGGTTGGAGTTGCATATGCAACTATCAATATGATTTTAGTTGACAGGTTTTAGAGTTTAAGCTACAATTTCCAAGAACACCATGAAGCATGCAAGTTATAAGAAACGTAACATGAAGGCAAAACTTCCAATAAGTAAACTAGGAAGAAAAAGGGATCACATGCATTGAGATGTTTCCCATGGTTTGGATTATTGGTCTAATCCTATGCTATTGTTGGTGGATGTTTGGATACAAAGCCCTAAGACCATAAAGGTCTTGGCTTTCCAACCACCAAGGTATAAGACCACCTATCCCACCATGGCCTACCACCAAGGTGGGTCCTAACTTGAGGTCGATATTCACACCAAGTAGTCGATTTATGGCCTTATACAAACTTCTTAGCTCCTACACAAGTGATCTGAATCATCTAGGAGGCACACACACACACACCTTCCAGTAGTACTTTGCTAGGATGAGCTCCCCGTAAGATGAACAAACTATGCTTAAGAACCCATAAATCTCTCTGTTATCTCTCAAGGATCAAAGGGATAGGATAGGGGAAATAGAGGTGAATGACAACGCAAAAGGGCTCTCTCAACAATATGTTCAACCTTCTAAAGTTTGTTACCCAACTCAACGGATAGGAGTGTAAAATCCTACACATATAACCACTATGGTCTACAGATCTGGATGTATTTTTTTATTATTTCTAGTATTCATTGTACTGTCATGATTGAAGATGAATAGATCGGAAGTTTTCTCACAAAAAGGTCTAAGCCCACCTATCCAACCAAGGTTGAGACCTCAATCAGGTAAACCTTTGCACGAAGTAGGTGGTCTCTGGCCTTACAAACTTCATGGATCCTCCATGACTCCAAAGCGTCCAGTAATGGTTGATGCAATTCAAACCTCTAGTTTCACTTTTCCAAACATCCAGATCTTGGCACATGAAACAAAGTAAGCCAGTCACATTAAAACATAAAAAAATTACATGCCAAGGCAACAAAAAATGTTGAGAGAAAATTAACCAGTTTAAGATCTGAATAAATTCAGCAATGAATCAAATTAAAATACAACGAAAATTACAATACGTCCGACTAGATGGTCTAGAGTTAAATGTAAGTTATATACTACACCATTCCTCTGAGTAGAAGTGGCATTAGCTGCACATAGATAGATAGATAGATAGATATAGAGATAGATAGATAGGTAGGTAGGTAGAGAGAGAGAGAGATAGAGAGAGAGAGATGCTTCTTGCACCATACCTAAGTACAATTTTTTGGGGAAACGTTGCATGGGAAACAAAAAAAAATCTGCGCACACGCAAGATCTATCCATAGAGATGCATAGCAACGAGAGGGGGAGATCATCTTCATACCCTTGAAGATCGCTAAGTGGAAGCGTTTATCAACGCGGTTGATGTAGTCGTACACCTTCACGATCCGTCCGATCAAGTACTGAATGTACGACACCTCTGCGTTCAACACACGTTCAGCTCAATGACGTCCTCACCTTCTTGATCCAGCAAGACATGACAAGTAGTAGATGAGTTCCGGTAGCATGACGGCATGGTGACGGTGTTGGTGAAGAACAATCTCCGCAGGGCTTCGCCTAAGCACTACGGAAACTATGACGAAGGACAAACTAGAGGGGACGGGGTTGCCGGCACACGGCTTGGTGAATCTTGGGTGCTAGCCCTGCCCCTCTATTTATTTGTTGAGCTCTGGAGTCGAAACTTGGTGTAAAAGCCTCCTCAAAGTCGGTTTTGCCCGAAAGGCAAGAGTCCTTCTCGGACTCTAGGGCTAGACGCCAGGGTTCCCGACGTCTACCCCCTAGCTTCTGGTCTCCGCAAAACTCCCTTTTGCACTTTCCAAAAACCTCGTGGGCTTTCCCCTTTGGCCCAAATAAAGTGTTCTCGTACCCAAACATTTCGGGAAACATCTGGAATCCCTTCCGCTAAATTCTGGAACCCTTCCGGAGATCAAACACTACTATCCCATACAGGGCCGGTCCTGAGATTTTGGGGGTCCGGGGCCAAACTAGAACATGGGCCCCATAGTATAAACACTTGAAATAACGAAGCATTATTGTGTCAAGAAATAATGAAGAAAAGCAACGAACATTAAGTTTCATACAAAACTCTACCCATCTATCACATTTTCCCCACAAAATGTGTGAACCTGTGCAATCCCTAACTAGTGCACTACTTATGAGGTATAAACAAAAGCTAGTAGTTTCAACAGAATGAATCGAAATGCATGTTAAGAACCATATTTATTTATTAATCAAGAAGAACTAGCCAAGTGCAGGCCTCACCTGCAGGTATATAAAAATCGCCCTGAAATTTTTTAAAATTTAGGATGCTAGAAAACTTTAACATCCAGCAAAAATCTCGGCAATCAACAACAATCTATAGGGTCATATGTGAGTTTAAGATGATGGATTCTAAGAAAAATGTGGCAAACCTGTTGGGCAATTCAAGCTTAACATGTTACCTGGCGAATCATGTTAATCTCTTCTTCTAAATGGTCAGTACTAGCAAGTCTTCTGCGTTTATTTTTCTGAACATAGTCTTCTGTGTTTAGAAAGTCTTCTTTCTATCCACATCGTGAGGTGCACATCGCTGTAACAAACTAATATTAAATTCGATACTGACACAACAAACTAAGGAAGAGGTTACCTTATCTAACAATAAACAGGCAAATTCCCCACGGCACAGACTACGGAAAAATTGCCGCCGCCTGTTGACGACTTACAAGGGGCGTCTTTGACTGAAGTTATAGCTTGAGCGATGACCCTGCCGCTTATGTTGCTATTCCCGTCGGATGCTACGGCCTTAAGACGAAGGCGCCGAGCCGTCGAGACGAACTGGCGAAGGGCAATTAGGGCATGAGATCGGGAGAGAAGCAAACGCCGTGCCTGCGTATTCCTTTTTTTCTTCGTGTAGGCTCACATCTCACGGAGACCGCTCCAAGTCGAGAGTACGGGCCAGTATGAGCCAGAGGATAATAACACCAGTACAAAGGCTGACGTGACATACCGGCCGGGGCCCCCCTCACGATCTGGGGGCCAGTGCGGCCACCCCGTTCGCCCTGCTCCAGGGCCGGGCCTGATCCCATATATCAATCTTTACCTCCGGACCATTCCGGAGCTCTTCGTCATGTCCGAGATCTCATCCGAAACCCCGAACAACATTCGGTCACCAACATACATAACTCATATATACTATATCGTCAACAAACGTTAAGCGTGCGGACCCTATGGGTTCGAGAACTATGCAGACATGACCGAGACACCTCTCTAGTCAATAACTAATAGCAGAACCTGGATGCTCATATTGGTATCTACATATTCTATGAAGATCTTTATCGCTCGAACCGTTATGACAACATACGCAATTCCCTTTGTCTATCGGTATGTTACTTGTCCGAGATTCAATCGTCGGTATCTCTATACCTTGTTCAATCTTGTTACCGGCAAGTCTCTTTACTCATTTTATAACACATCATCTCGTGACTAACTCCTCAGTCTTTTGCTTGCAAGCTTATGATGTGTATTACCGAGAGGGCCCAGAGATACCTCTCAGATACTCGAAGTGACAAATCCTAATCTCGATGTATGTCAGCTCAACAAACACCTTCGGAGATACCTATAGAGCATCTTTATAATCACCCAGTTACATTGTGACATTTTATAGCACACAAGGCATTCCTCCGGTATCCGGGAGTTGCACAATCTCATAGTCGAAGGAATATGTATTTGACATGAAGAGAGCAATAGCAATAAAACCCAACAATCATTATGCTAAGCTAAGGAGTGGGTCTTGTCCATCACATCATTCTCCTAATGATGTGATCCCGTTATCAAATGACAACTCATGTCCATGGTTATGAAACCTTAACCATCTTTGATCAACGAGCTAGTCTAGTAGAGGCTCACTAGGGACACATTGTTTTTATGTATTCACACATGTATTAAGGTTTCTAATCAATACAATTCTAGCATGAATAATAAACCTTTATTATGAATAAGGAAATATAAAATAACAACTTTATTATTGCTTTGAGTCTGACTCAACTTCACACCTTGTAACACAGGCAAGAACCTTTTCTTTGACTGATCCATTTTGAACTTATTGAAAACTTTCTCAAGGTATGTGCTTTGTGAAAGTCCTATTTAAGCGTCTTGATCTATCTATATAGATCTTGATGCCCAATATATAAGCAGCTTCACTGATGTCTTCCATTAAAAAACTCATATTCAGGTATCTTTTTATGCTATCCATAAATTCTATATCATTTCCAATCAACAATATGTCGTCTACATATAATAAAAAACACTACAGAGCTCCCACTCACTTTCTTGTAAATACAGACTTCACCGAAAGTCTGTATAAAACCATATGCTTTGATCACCTCATCAAAGCGTACATTCAACTCCGAGATGCTTGCTGTCGGTGTCAAAACCGGCGGATCTCGGGTAGGGGGTCCCGAACTGTGCGTCTAGGCGGATGGTAACAGGAGACAAGGGACACGATGTTTTTACCCAGATTCGGGCCCTCTTGATGGAGGTAAAACCCTACTCCTGCTTGATTAATATTGATGATATGGGTAGTACAAGAGTAGATCTACCACGAGATCAAGGAGGCTAAACCCTAGAAGCTAGCCTATGGTATGATTGTTGTTCGTCCTACGGACTAAAACCCTCCGGTTTATATAGACACCGGAGAGGGTTAGGGTTACACAGAGTCGGTTACAATGGTAGGAGATCTACATATCCGTATCGCCAAGCTTGTCTTCCACGCCAAGGAAAGTCCCATCCGGACACGGGACGAAGTCTTCAATCTTGTATCTTCATAGTCTAGGAGTCCGGCCAACGGTGATAGTTCGGCTATCCGGACACCCCTTGATCCAGGACTCCCTCAGTAGCCCCTGAACCAGGCTTCAATGACGACGAGTCCGGCACGCATATTGTCTTCGGCATTGCAAGGCGGGTTCCTCCTCCGAATACTTCATAGAAGATTTTGAACACAAGGATAGTGTCCGGCTCTGCAAAATAAGTTCCACATACCACCGTAGAGAGAATAATCTTTACACAAATTTAATCTGCTGACGTATTCTGTAGCGTGACGTCACACCACGGCCAAACTTTTACTGGAATCGTTTTTATTGTCCCACCTCAGCGCGTTTAGCGAGGCGGTTTCCTTGGTACGTCTTGTCAAAGCAGAGATCGTGTCCCCTTATTCCGGGATTCTCATCAATACGGGCGTGGGTAACCCAACCGCACCATTGATTACGACGCTTGGGAGATAAGCGAGTTTTATCAGGCCGGTGGGGACACATAGTTTCGTCCGTCCATATAAGGGGATAAGGATCCATCTTTGTACCTACGCCTTCTTCTTCCTTTGCTTATCCATTTTCGTGCACTCGAGCACCAGCGCCCAAGTCCGCACATCTCGCCTCAACCTTCCCCAGCCATGTCTGGAGCGGGAGGCAAGTGGATGGTCTCCTCCGTAACGAAGGAACAAGTCAAAAAGCTGCGGAAGGCCGGATACTTATCCGGCGACATCGCGCATCGGCTCCCCGACAAGGGGCAGCTCCTTCCTACCCCCAGGCCCCATGAGAGGGTGGTGTTCCTCACCCACTTCCTCCGTGGACTAGGTTTTCCACTTCACCCATTTGTCCGGGGGCTCATGTTCTACTATGGCCTAGATTTCCATGATCTGGCCCCGAACTTCATCCTCAATATCTCGGCGTTCATCGTCGTGTGCGAGGCCTTCCTCTGCATCCAGCCCCACTTCGGCTTATGGCTGAAGATTTTTAATGTCAAGCCGAAGGTAGTGGGCGGCCGCCAAGCGGAGTGCGAAGGTGCCATGGCGGGCCGGATGGCCAACGTCCTATGGCTCGAGGGCTCCTTTGTGGAGACAATAAAGGGGTGGCAATCGGGGTGGTTCTACATCACCGAGCCGCGCGACCCCAAATGGGCGGCGGCCCCCGAATTCCGATCTGGTTTCCCCACATGGCTCACCTCCTGGAAAGAGATGGGCCTAACGTGGGGAGATTCGGAAGAGCTGACCGGACTTCAAGCCTGCGTCCAAAAGTTGGTGAACAAGAATCTCAAGCTTAACAACGTAGTCCAAGTCATGCTCATACGCCGGATCCTCCCGTGCCAACAACGGGCCTTCAAATTGTGGGAGTTTGATCCGGAACAACACCAAACCTTGAGCAAGCTCTTCGACACTACGTACGAAGATGCCTGGAAGGTGCTATTTAAGGGCGCCGAGGCCCCCGCATCCGCTAACGAAGATCGCGAATTCAGCTTGCGGCGTCAGGCCAGCGAGGTAAGCTATTCTACCCTTTACGGGATTCTTGTTTTTCATAGTCTGACTCTATATGGGATCTAAACTCCCTTACCTTTGACAGGACTGGCTGAAGAAGTCCGAGCAGGTTAACTGTCCGACTCCTTTGCCAAAAGACCCAGCGGACGCCCGCTTAACGGGGCTGCTGGTTCCGGCACCTCACGTGGTGCCAGAGAAGAAGGCCAAGAAGAAGGCCACGGGAACTCAAAAGAGTTCTCGGTGTCAGGTGTTATCGGACTCATCATCCGATGACTCCGAGGCGGACTCCTCCCGTGAAGACGAGGAGGAGAAGAAAGAGGCTTCTCCCCCAATGGGGGGAGAGAAGAAAAGGAAGGCCTCCCCAACTGGGGAGGCCGGAGGGTCCAAGAAGGGAAGGACCCTTCCTCCAGACTACTCCACCAACACCGATGATGGAGAAGAGGAGTGGCCCTCGAGGGCCAAGCCCCTGGCGAGATCGTAAGTGTCCGGATTCCAGAATAACTCATGATTTTTCATTTGTCGCATAGTGTCTTCTAACGCCGAATACAACCATGTAGCCCGCCCAAGGATGAGCTTCCCGCTTCGTCGAGCGGCTCCCTGGGTTCATCGGATGTGAATAGCACTTCACATCTGACGGCCTCCTCCCCTCGCAACGCAGAAGACACCACGGTGGAGTCCCAAAAGGGGCCCAACCAGGAGGAGGTGGTCCTGGAGGCGCCGCAAGGCGACCTCCCGGACTCCGGGCGCAAAGGGGGCAAAACCCCAGAGGGCTCTAAGTCCGGCCCTGTGCCGGACTCCGTACCGAAACCTTTAGTGGTTCTGGAGTCCTGCAGGCAGCCCCTTCGTAAGAAGGGCAAGACTGCAATGCCGGTGGCCTCCGTCCAACCGGAGGCACCGGATAGCTTGCTGGAGGCGCTTAACGGCGCCTCCATCGATGAGGCGCACCGCACTATCATGAGTGCGGTGATCCAGAAAGTTTAGTCCGCCAGGAGCGGGCTGACTGAAGCCTGTACCAGCCTTCTAGCAGGCTTTGAGGTAAGTTTTTAAGATACGTAATAGTATTACTGCATAGACAGTAGCCCCTGATGCTTAGTTCGGTGTTCGGAAAGAAAAGCCGAGCTGAGGATCCAAAAAGATATACATAGGAGTCTAACATAAATATGTCAATATGGGAATGTAGGCTGCGTTGCTGACCTCTGCCGCACTGACTGCGGAGGTCAATGCATTGAAGCAGAGCCTCGAGCGGTCCAAGAGCGAGCTCGGCCTTGCCAAGAAGCAGCTCGAGGATAAGGAAGGTAAGTAATACCTTATAGAAAGGATTTGGTTGCAAAAAATGACAGGAATAACGTGGGTATTGCAGGGGCCACGAACAAGGTGGCGACCCTGAAGGAAGCGGTGTCCAAGGCCGAAAACAGTGTGGCCTTGGAGCGCACCGAGCGAGAGAAGCAGGAGGCGCGGGTGGCGGAGGTGCGGCAAGAGCTCCAGGCTCTCGTGGAAAAACATGAGAGTTTGGAGCGTGACTCGAAGACTTGAGAGTCCGAGCTTGCCTTGGCTCTTGAGAGTGCCAAAGCCGCTAATGCCGAAGCCTAGAAGGCCCTCCAAGAGATCGAGGCGATAAAGAAGATAGCGACGGGTAAGGCATTCTTTATGCAAAGCAAGCATATAAAAGTGGATTATCTGTTACTTACCCAAATCCGGAGCTCTCCAGGAGCGTTCACCGATCTGCCCCGTAGTGTGTCTGATGCTGCCGCGTTCTACCGAGCCGAGGAGGGGAGCTCGACGGAAAAGATGTTTTGGTCTCAATATGCTGAGGCCGGACATACGGTGCCCCTGAGCGACCAGCTGAAGCAGCTGGTCGAGCTTCACAAGGTGGCCGAACAGGCCATGAAGGGCCTCATAGTTCGGCTGTGGCCTAAGGAAGCCGTGCCTGGGAGCTACTTCGGTCTGGTGCGGCGGCTGGTGGACGCCTGTTCATGGATTGAAGTCATCAAGCACTCCGCCTGCATTGAAGGTGCCCGTCGGGCCCTTGCCCGTGCTAAAGTGCACTGGGGCAAGATGGACGCTGAGAAGCTTGTGACGGACGCGCCACCGCCAGGCAAGGAGTATCGCAAGCCCGAGATGTACTATAAGGGCGTCCTGAAGGGTGCCCACATTATAGCGGGTGAATGCTCCAAAGATGTAATTTTTTAGTAGACTCGCATTTGTTATCCTGTACGCTGAAAACTTTGTTCATATGCGCTAAGCAATGCTTGTTAATTTAAAATATTACCTTCTGTGCGGCCGTTTATCAAATTTGAGAGATGACGAGTCGTTGGCTTCAGCCCCCATGCCACGAGTGCTGGGGTGTTCGGGATAAACTTGAGCGCTCTTGTTCCCATTCTTGGGTCCTTTCGAGGGAGGCGTTCAACACAACGAACGAGGCAACCGGACTATAATGCTTGAACACTCTCACTTAGCCATAGAATTCTATAATTTTAAATTTCGGCGAAGCCCCTGATATTTGGAAGACCGAGTTCGGGGCGCTATCCACGCCTTGGCCGGACAATGCCGACTCCTCGCTCTAAGCGGCATGAGTCTTTAGGGACCCGAAAAACCTCTCGAACAGCGACTGGCTCTCGCCCTATCATGACGGTCAGTTTTAGCTTTCTCCACTGAGGTGCTCAACCCAGCTCAACCGGGGCACAATCGCAATGGTTCTCCCAGCGCTACCTTAGCTGATATAACAGAACGTAAGGTACCAAAACATGGGAGCCGGGCAAACCCAACTATTGACCCAAGACATGATTCGGAGCCGATGCATATAATGCTATAAGTTCGGGGTGCCGCACTTGTGAAAGTGTTCAGACTTATCACACCATGTTTTGGGGTACTTAAGCCCCTGGTGTATTGACCGTACCAAATTGTACGGGTGCAACATGTCATAGATGAACATTTATAAAGAAAAAGGAAATGCAATAATAAGCAGAAGCTATGTATTGTTTATTCAAAAGATACTGCAATGAAAGCAGAACGATACAAATAGTGCGATAAGCAAGGGATGGGACTATTTAACATGTCCCCCTCCAGGGGTAGGCTACGGGATAGTATGTAAAACAGGTATACTGCTCGTAATAGAGACCACCTAGACACTCGACGTAGCTTTTTTGCTTCCTTGGCTATTGCATCGTGAGTTCGGTGATTCTACTGCCGGACAGGGCTTCTGGAAAACGGAGTCCTGGAAATAAGAAAAAAGTAAAAAAAGAATGACACAATTGGGAGCCCCTTGTGTGGTTGAGCCGCACTCTGGGCATGCCGTGGTCGTGCCCCTCCCCCTATGCCCATGGTATCTCCAGAGCGTAGTTATGTACGTGTGGCACTGGTCTCGCGATTTCGCGAGGGCTGGGGTTGGGGCCGCATTGCTACACGTGCTTGGAACGTGCCAGGCGGTCTTGTTGTAGGTTACTCCGGGCGCGCTTGACTGTGTCTAGACGTTTAGTAGTCGGGCTCGAGAATTGCCTTAAGAGGCTGCTTTGTACTTCCGCCGCGAGGGCCGCCGTATGCTCCTCCGTTCGGAGAGAGCGTTCGGTGTTTCCATTGACCGTGATTACTCCTCGAGGGCCTGGCATCTTGAGCTTAAGGTATGCGTAGTGCGGCACCGCATTGAACTTTGCAAATGCGGTTCGTCCAAGCAGTGCATGATAGCCGCTGCGGAACGACACTATGTCGAAGATTAACTCCTCGCTTCAGAAGTTATCCGGGGATCCGAAGACCACTTCAAGTGTAATTGAGCCTGTATAGTTGGCCTCTACACCTGGTATGACGCCTTTAAAGGTCATTTTTGTGGGTTTAATCCTTGAGGGGTCTATGCCCATTTTGCTCACTATATCCTGGTAAAGCAGGTTCAGGCTACTGCCGCCGTCCACCAGGACTCTAGTGAGGTGAAATTCGTCAATGATTGGGTCAAGAACCGATGCGACGAATCCGCCATGGCGGATGCTAGTGGGGTGGTCCCTTCGATCAAAAGTGATCGGGCAGGAGGATCACGGGTTGAACTTTGGGGCGACTGGCTCCATCGCATATACGTCCCTTAGTGCATGCTTCCGCTCCCTTTTGGGTATGTGGGTTGCGTATATCATGTTCACTATCCGCACTTGTGGGGGAAAGCCCTTCTGTCCTCTATTGTTCGGCGGGCGGGGCTCCTCCTCATCATCGCTATGCAGCCCCTTGTCGTTGTTTTCGGCACTTAACTTGCCTGCCTGCTTGAATACCCAACAATCCCTGCAGGTGTGGTTGGCTGGTTTTTCAGGGGTGCCATGTATCTGGCACAAGCGATCGAGTATGCGGTCCAAATTGGACGGGCCCTGAGTATTTCTTTTGAACGGCTTTTTCCACTGACCGGGTTTAGAGCCTCTGAATCCGGCATTGACTGCCGTATCTTCAGTATTATTGCCGTTAATGTGGCGCTTGTGCTTGTTGCGACGCGACCTGCCATTGCTGTCCTTGGTATCCGAACTACCAGGGTTTTTGGTCAGGTTGTTACTGCGAGCTAGCCAGCTGTCCTCTCCCGCGCAGAAGCGGGTCATGAGTGATGTGAGGGTTCCCATGGATTTCGGCTTTTCCTGTCCTAGGTGCCGGGCAAGCCACTCGTCGCGGATGTTATGTTTGAAGGCTGCAAGGGCCTCTGCATCCGGACAGTCAACGATTTGATTTTTCTTGGTTAAGAACCGTGTCCAGAATTGTCTGGCCGATTCATTTGGCTGCTAAATTATGTGGCTTAGGTCATCAGCGTCTGGTGGTCGCACATATGTGCCCTGGATGTTATCAAGGAATGCGGCTTCCAGGTCTTCCCAACAACCAATTGATTCTGCTGGCAAGCTGTTGAGCCAATACCGAGCCGGTCCTTTAAGCTTGAGTGGGAGGTATTTGATGGCGTGTAGATCATCACCGCGGGCCATGTGGATGCGAAGGAGATAGTCCTCGATCCAAACCGCATGATCTGTTGTGCTGTCGTATGATTCAATGTTTACGGGTATGAAACCCTCGGGGATTTGATGATCCATTACTTCGTCTGTGAAGCATAGTGGGTGTGCGGCGCCTCTATATTGGGCTATATCACGACGTAGCTCAAATGAGCTTTGTCTACTGTGTTCGGCCCGGCCGGAATTGCTGTATCCGGCGTGACGGTTGTCATCACGTATCGTGGGGCGCCCACGCGATCCGTAGATCGATCTTATTTGCCTTGCCTTGTCCTCCAATATGTCTCGCAAGTCTGGCGCATTTCCCCGTGGCTTTGTACTTTTCGAGCGACGCCGGGGTGCGGCTTTAGTGGAGGGCCTAGAGGCCTCTCTATCATGGCCACGAGGTGGCCGGTCGGCCGCGTCATGCGCTGGTGATGTAGGTTTGGGTGCTTCCTCCTCTAATTGGGGTAACAGCCTGCGTTTTGGGTAGCTTTTGGAGGGGCGATCGAGTTTGTACTCTTCGTCTGCAAGGACTTCGGTCCATATGTCCGTTAGCAAGTCTTGGTCAGCTCTAAGCTGCTGCTGCTTTTTCTTGAGGCTGCTTGCCATGGCCATAAGCCTGCGTTTGAAACGCTCTTGTTCGACGGGATCCTCGGGCACGACAAATTCGTCGTCGTCGAGGCTTGCTTCATCTTCAGAGGGAGGCATATAATTATCGTCCTCGACCTCTCTGTCTGCCGCTCTATCATGAGGGCTGGCTTCTCCCTCCTCCTGTGCTGAATCCTGCTGGAGGGGGTTGTCTTCGGCACTGTCGAGGGTGTTATTATCTCCCGTGCTGGAGTCACCATTTTTGCTGTGGTAGGATTTAGAGCGGCGCCGCTGACGCGGGCGCTTGGGCTGTTTCTTGGAGGGGTCATCCTCCGCTGTTCCATTGCCATTCCCGTCTTTTGGGGTGTCCACCATGTATATGTCGTATGACGAGGTGGCCTTCAAGTGCCCTGTAGGCGCTGGTTCTTGGTTGTCTCCTGCATCGTCGTCCATACCGTCGATGTCTTCGGAGTCAAAGTCGAGCATGTCGGTTAAATCATCGACAATGGCTACAAAGTGGGTGGTGGGTGGGCGTTGAATTTCTTTGTCGTCCACATCCCAACCTTCCTGACCATAGTCCGGCCAGGGCTCTCCTGATAAAGAGAGAGACTTTAGTAAATTCAGGATGTCGCCAAAGGGTGAGTGCTGAAAGATGTCCGCGGCAGTGAACTCCATAACCGGCGCCCAATCGGATTTGATTGGCAGAGGCGCGGGAGGTTCGGAGTCCGGAGAGGAGTCCGACACCTCGGAGTCACGGGCTTTGCAAAGGACAGGGATGGTGTTCGTCTCAATCGCTGTAGAGATAGTAGCCCCTGAGGCGGTGTCCAGCCACTCGTCCTCGCGAAGTCGGCTCCGAGCTAATGGTCGTAGAGGTGCCAGAGCTCGATTTTAAAATAGAGATTGAATAACATCTTGAGCGGCATACTTTCACTGTCAACGCAACAACTATGAGATGGCCGTATTTTCCATACTACATGCATTATAGGCAGTTCCCAAACAGAATGGTAAAGGTTTATACTCCCCCAACCACCAACAAGCATCAATCCATGGCTTGCTCGAAACAACGAGTGCATCCAACATACAACAACCCTGGGGGAGTTTTGTTTAATTATTTTGATTTGTTTTGATCTTTTTGGATCATGGGACTGGGCATCCCGGTTACCGGCCCTTTCTCGTGAATGAGGAGCGGAGTCCACTCCTCTTGAGAATAAACCACCTAGCATGGAAGATATAGGCAACCCTAGTTGAAACATGAGCTGCTCAAGCATACAAAACAGAACTTCATTTGAAGGTTTGGAGTTTGGCACATACAAATTTACTTGGAACGGCAGGTAAATACCGCATATAGGTAGGTATGATGGACTCATATGAAACAACTTTGGGGTTTAAGGAGTTTGGATGCACAAGCAGTATTCCCGCTTAGTACATGTGAAGGCTAGCAAAAGACTGGGAAGCGACCAACTAAGAGAGCGACAACAGTCGTAAGCATGCATTAAAATTAATTCACACTGAATACAAGCATGAGTAGGATATAATCCACCATGAACATAAATATCATGAAGGCTATGTTGATTTGATTCAACTACATGCGTGAACATGTGCCAAGTCGAGTCACTTAATACATTCAAAGGAGGATACCATCCCATCATACCACATCATAATCATTCTAATAGCATGTTGGCACGCCAGGTAAACCATTATAACTCATAGCTAATCAAGCATGACACAAGCAACTATAATCTCTTAATGTCATTGCAAACATGTTTACTTCAGAATAGCTGACTCAGGAACGATGAACTCATCATATTTACAAAAACAAAAGAGGTCAAGTTCATACCAGCTTTTCTCATCCCAATAAGTCCATCATAAATCATCATTATTGCCTTTCACTTGCATGACCGAACGATGTGTATAATAATAAAATTGCATGTGCATTGGACTAAGCTGGAATCTGCAAGCATTCAACTCAAGAGAGAAGACAAGTAATATGGGCTCTAAATATAAATAAACAATCATGCATAAAAGAGCCACTAAGCATTTTCAATATGGTCTTCTCGACCCCCAAAAGAAAGAAAATAAAATAAAACTATTTACACGGGAAAGCTCCCAACAAGTAAAAGAAGAACGAGAAATCTTTTTGGGTTTTAATTTTAATTTCTACTACAAGCAGGGAAATTAAACTAACTAATTTTTGTTTTGTTTTTTCTTAAGGTTTAACAAACACACAAGAAGAAAGCTAGAAAAAGAAATTTAAACTAACATGGATAATACAATGAAAGAGTATGAGCACCGACGACTAGTGTGTGGACATGAATGTAAAGTCGGTGAGAAATACGTACTCCCCCAAGCTTAGGCTTTTGGCCTAAGTTGGTCTAATACCACTGACCACCGCTATTCTCCCCGGTGTAGTGGGAGGTGTAATCAGGATACCACTGGCTGGTCATCTCCAGATCCCACTGGACAGATGATGCACGATAAGGGTCCAACTCAGGTTCCGTTCAGGTTCCGGAGTAAAAGCTTGGGCTAGATGGTTGTTCACCGCTTCTGGCGTGACAAGACGATTTTCTACAAGCAAATCAAATAACAGAGGTGCAGGCAAAATAATAATCTCAAAGTGTTTCTTATCAAATCTAAGTCTATACAGGAGCATCTTTTCTTCGTTGTCAACGATAAACTTGTGTGCTACCATGCTCTTGTAATCTAAAATGTGAGGAGGTAATTTTGTCTCCTCCTCCTCAAGGTGCCTAATGGGTATCTGAAAATGTTCAGCAAGACGTGCAACATAGATACATCCAAATATGGGGCCTTTTGTACGATTCAGGGCTAGCCGTTTAGCAACAACGACACCCATACTAAAAGTATTGTCTCCCAGCAAAGCATGTTGAATAATAATAATATCTGGAACGCTCAAATTTCCACTATTCCCATGACCAATCAAGCATCTACTAGCAAATATGGCAAAGTAGCGTAAAACAAGAAAGTGTATGCTAGAGACTTTTGCCTCAGAGCCCTTCTTTGGCTCTTCTACAGCAATAGTTTTAACGAAGCCATCCACATCTTCACGATGGGGTTCCTCTAATTCTCCCTCATAAGGTATCCTACATACCACGCAAAAATGACGTAAAGACATTTCTTTGAATTCGTCATATAAATGAAATGATACTGCAGGCAGTGACTTCTTAGGATAATAATAAAAGTTTTGCACGAAAGTATTGGTAAGTAAGAGATACTGATCGATTCGGCCGTTCATGAAACCGGTGAGGCCTGCAGTCCCGATTAAAGCATAAAAGTCTTCATGAATTCTCACCTCCTTCAAGAAATCCTCACATGGCCATTCACATGACCGTACTTCCTCTAAGCGAGGAAGATTATACTTGGGTTTTTCCTTCTCTTTGTCTTGTTTTCCTTAGAGCTTTGGCTAGAAGAGCTTTTAAAGAGCCTCCTTAACATTTTCTGAAAATTTCTGAAATTTTAGTAACTTCAAAATAAAAGTGGACAAAACTAAACAAGATTGATAGCAACTACTCCTACAAGTGCCTAGAGCCTATATCATGCATTGGAATTGCTTGGGACCTCAAAAATTTAACATGCAAGCTCAAGAACATGGTCACCTATGCAGCAAAAATTTGCAATGAATAAAGACTAGAACAAAAACTAATTGGACCAATGGAGGAGTCACATACCAAGCAACAATCTCCCAAAGCAGTTTTGCGAATGGAGCTTTGAGCTAAGAGATCGAAAATCGCAGCAAACGAGCTAGAACTCGGGCTTGAGCTGGATGGGGATTTTTTGGGTAGAAGATGAAGTGTGTGGGTGCTGGCATTAGTGGAGGGGAGCCACCAGGGGCCCACGAGACTTGGGGGCGCGCCCTACAGGGGGGCGCCCTCCTCTCTCGTGGCCTGGTGCTTGGCCCTCCCGCAGTATTTTCAGTGCCTAAAATCCTCAAATATTCCAGAAAAAATCATACTAAATTTGCAGGGCATTTGGAGCACTTTTATTTTCGAACTATTTTTTAATGCACGGATAATTCAGGAAACAGACATATAATACTATTTTTGCTTTATTTATTCTAAATAAGAGAAAGTAAAAAGAGGGTACAGAAGGTTGTGCCTTCTAGTTTCATCCATTTCGTGATCATTAAAATGAATCCACTAACAAGGTTGATCAAGTCTTGTTAACAAACTCATTCCAAATAACACGGAACCGGAGAAATTTCGAATAACACTAAGTTACTTCAACGGGGATATGGAAATCCCCAACAATAAGAATATCATACTTTTTCTTGACAGTAGGAAGAGGAAATTCAAAACCTCCAAAAATGATAGTTGGAACTTTTTCAATAGAATTGATGCTATGAACTTGAGATTGTTTCCTCGGAAAGTGTACCGTATGCTCATTACCATTAACATGAAAAGTGACATTGCCTTTGTTGCAATCAATAACAGCCCCTGTAGTATTAAGAAAAGGTCTACCAAGGATAATAGACATACTATCGTCCTTGGGAATATCAAGAATAACAAAGTCCGTTAAGATAGTGACATTTGCAACCACAACAGGCACATCCTCACAAATACCGACAGGTATAACAGTTGATTTATCAGCCATTTGCAAAGATATTTCAGTAGGTGTCAACTTGTTCAATTCAAGTCTACGATATAAAGAGAGAGGCATAACACTAACACCGGCTACAAGATCACATAAAGCAGTTCTAACATAATTTCTTTTAATAGAGCATGGTATAGTTGGTACACCCGGATCTCCAAGTTTCTTTGGTATTCCACCCTTAAAAGTGTAATTAGCAAGCATGGTGGAAATTTCAGCTTCTGGTATCTTTCTTTTATTTGTGATGATATCCTTCATATATTTAGCATAAGGATTTACTTTAAGCATATCAGTTAAGCGCATACGTAAGAAAATAGGTCTAATCATTTCAGCAAAGCGCTCAAAATCCTCCTCATCCTTTGACTTGGATGGTTTAGGAGGAAAGGGCATGGGTTTCTGAACCCATGGTGTCAGTGTCAAAACCGGCAGATCTCGGGTAGGGGGTCCCGAACTGTGCGTCTAGGCGGATGGTAACAGGAGACAAGGGACACGATGTTTTTACCCAGGTTCGGGCCCTCTCGGTGGAGGTAAAACCCTAATCCTGCTTGATTAATATTGATGATATGGGTAGTACAAGAGTAGATCTACCACGAGATCAAGGAGGCTAAACCCTAGAAGCTAGCCTATGGTATGATTGTTGTTCGTCCTACGGACTAAAACTCTCCGGTTCATATAGACACCGGAGAGGGCTAGGGTTACACAGAGTCGGTTACAATGGTAGGAGATCTACATATCCGTATTGCCAAGCTTGCCTTCCACGCCAAGCAAAGTCCCATCCGGACACGGGACGAAGTCTTCAATCTTGTATCTTCATAGTCTTGGTGATGCGGAGCATCCCACGTTCATCCCCATGTACACTCCGACTACTCTCCAAGCCCCAAGGATACATAAGATGAGACCGCGACTATGCGCCATTGGACACAAGGTGAATTCACTCCTCTTCGAACCGTCACTTTCCGCATGTGAGGCACGGCTACTACCTCATGCATGGACCTTGCCTATACTCAGGTACAACCGAGATGATCATGGAGAGTCCAAGGATCAAGGCCAAGCATGGAAGAGGAGAAGGAAGAAGAAGACGGAGCGGCTGCTGAAGCCAGGCCGGACATCCGGACCGCAGTCCGAATCATCCGGGCCCAGCCGGATCATCCGGGCCCAGCCGGATCATCCGGACCCTCCCCCGGATCGTCCGGGTAGCTGCGCCGTAGACAACAGAAGCTCCTCGACGAAGCCGGATCATCCGGACGGTCGCCCGGATCATCCGGACCCCCGACACCCGGATCATCCGGGCCACCATCCGGACCCCGCCTGTGTGCGCGACTTGGGCTGAGCCCATGTACCCCTTTGCCCCCTAGTCTATAAATAGGACCCCCTCTCCTCACTTTGGGACTTAGCGTTGGTTTAGCTCATGTTAGAGATAGAGCTACGCTCATCTATCGGATCTCCTCCTCGTGAGAGACTGCGGCCTCCGTCTAGGAGAAGATCCCTCTCGGATACAAGACCCCTTTACGGGAAGATACCCTCGTGGATTCAAGGCCTCCTCTTGGAGATGAACGGTTCCGTTGTATCCTTACCCTAGTTGACTATGTATCTTGTGGATCTCATGTGTGTATGTTGATCTAGCACTTGTGTGATCGATTCCTTGTTGGTTGAGTGATTCCCTCTCGTTTTCCCCGTGTTTCCCCTTGTGCTTCCGCGTGTTCTTCGTGTTTCCTCCGTAGGATCCCCTCCAAACGTGAAAGATCGACGAATTAGGGTTCCACCCTACATCATATGGTATCATGAGCCACGTTGATCACGTTTTTGGAGCCCCTACCCCGTGTTTTCTAGCTTGATTTTGTTGTTTTCGTCCTAAATCCGAAAATCCCCACCAAAAATAGCCCCAATTTTTTTTGTGATTTGTTGGTTTGATGATGTTTTGTTGATTTTGATCCATGGATTTGCTTGGTTTCAAGTGGATCTAGCTTTCCCCCAAGTTTCCCCACCTTCCATCCACGAAATCCCTCAAATTTTGCCCCGAAAATCATCCATTTCCGCCCAAAAATTCATCTCCACGAGCAAATCCCGAGCAGTTTGACCTGCCCGGATCATCCGGACCTTCTCCCGGATCATCCGGACATCCCCCGGATCAGCTGGACGCCCCCCCGGACGTCCGGATACCCCACGCACCCAGAAAACAGAACCGGCGCTGACGAACCCGGATCATCCGGAAGTACTCCCGGATCATCCGGACCTAGCCCGGATCATCCGGACCTCCTCCCGGATGTCCGGTTAACCCTGACACTGCTTCGGCTGAAATTTTGTTTTGGTCATAACTAATTCATCCGAACTCCGATTTTGACGTTCTTTAGCTCGTTCTGAAGCTCTTGACACCCCCCATCCCACAAAAATACCACCAACATCATTTGACTCCATCATATTTTCTGAAATTTGGCAAGTTTGCCTAGGCCCTCCACCATATCACCCGCATAGCCACCACCGACTTCCGCAACCTAACCCATTTTTGTTCCCCATTGCATATGTGGTTGTTTGAGTTGTGACTAGAGTCTCCTAAGGTGTTTCGGCTACTTAGGGACAATTGCTTCTTCATCAACCACCACCACCACTTCCGCATAGGCGCGCCCACCATACACTTCCACCACCCCCAACTTAACCCAATAGTTGTTTGAGCTTGTTTGAGTTGTGGCTTGTGTCTCCTAAGGTGTTTCGGCTACTTAGGGACGGCAACTTCAACTCCGACACGTGTATAGCCCATCATTCATCCGCATTGCCTAGTGCAACACCACCACCGCTTTCCGCTACCACCATTTGACATTTGTCATTTGAGATTTTGAGTTTGCGGTTTTTCCGTTTCCTAAGGTGTTTCGGCTACTTAGGGACGAGTCTCCATCTTCTTGGTATCTACACCAAGAACACCACCACTCATCATCGCAAAGGACGGTAACCTCGACGACACCATTGTATATTTCCCTTGCAATTGCATTGTTAACCCCTAGCCCATTTTGCATCACTTACCTATCGAGACTAGCCATTTGAGTATTGCTGGCAACGTTACTTGTGCACATTAGTGGTCCATACCTTCCATTGCATACATACCATATCATATTGGTATCATATCATACATAGTGTCACAATATCGTTCCCGCATATACACAATTGCTATCTTGGTTTGTGCATTGTGCAAAAGTGGCCTTAGAAAAAAAAGAGAAAAAAAGCTTTTAAGCAAAAAGAGAGCAAAGAGCTCGTGAGCAAGTGCCATAGCATCATATCCCATTGCACATAAGATTGTCAAATCTACATCATATGATATCATGCTTGAGAGAAACACCGGGAACCATACATACATAGCATACTTGGGATAGAAGTTTATCCATTTTGCATCTTATAGGTTGTGCACAAGTGTCGTATCCGCCTATTGAGCAATCGTGCTAGCGTCTCTCTTGAGTTGTGCAACACGAGCGTTTTGGTGGATTCCACATTTTGAGCTCATTCCTTGGTTGCACGACCCCATTTATCTATCCGTGTGTGTGTTTCCGTGTGCCATTCTTTGCTATTGGTCCATTTGTTTCACTTGCGAATTTGTGAATCTTTTTCAACATTATTGACTCTTGCTAACATTTTGCATTAAATTTTTGTGCCACTATCCTCACCGAGCTCCACTATAAGCTTTACTTGTGTAGGTGTGAGAACCGACAAGGATTGGTACCAATAGTGCTATTTCATTGTCCACATTTGAGTGAACTTGATTCATCTTCAACTTTGGTCAAAGGTACATTGGTATACGTTCTTCTCTTTCTCCCACTCATATTTGCTCGAGTCTTGTGATGGATAGGCAAGGCATTCCCTCTCCGGTCTACGACAACAACGACGGCGTGAACAACTACATCTCCAAAGCGTCTATCTTCGATCATAAACACAAATGCAAGGCGCACAATCAAGATTGCGAGAGTGCATCGAGAACATATCCATCGACATTCGTCACTCCGAAGCAAGGAAAAGGGACTACATCGACAAGAAGCTTGCCGCACATAAAGAGGAGCAAGATCCAAGGATGGAGGAGATTAGAGCTTTGATCAAGTCTTCTTCCACTTCATCATCCTCAAGACGACGACGGTCAAGCCACAAGTCTTCGGAGCGCGAAAAAGATGCAAGTGCAAATCATCCTCGTCCACATCTACATGGCGATCATCATCACGTTCACGATTCACATCGTCATGAAGGCCAAGTCACCTCCAAGCAACATGTGCAAGACGACGACGAACGACATCTACTACGAGCTCAAGCACGACAACGACATCATCATCATGAAGATGCTCCACAAGCGCAAATGCACAAGTCCCAACAAGACCTACTTCACGCCAAGTCCAAGCTTCAAGAGCACAAAAGAAGACCGCGAGACGACAACCACCAAGACGGCGCTACGGCTACATCAACCACTTCGGCATCTTCGCCAAGTGTTCTCAAGGCATCTTCACCTTTGGACGTATGGCATCTTCGCCTACTTCCCACGAGTACGGCTACATCGACTTCATCAAGTCCAAGGCGACTACCTACGAAAGAGGGTGACACTTCCATCTTTGGAAGCCCCTCAAGGACGATGGCCGAGCATGGGACATTCCCTTCGGTCATGGAGACGAGCTATGAGGTGCCACATCATATGGGCCTCCAACCACAAGACGGTGACAAGAAGGTTGAGCATGGGACTATCCCTTCAACCAAGGCGACGATCGGAGTTGAGCATGGAGACATTTGCACCTACATCCCTCCGACACCCACATATGTCGAGATGCCCCAAGTGCCATGTGAGGAGAGCCACCACCCCATGAGTGACATGAGTGACTTCACCATACGTGACATTGAGAGCATTTCCTATGAGAGGATGAGTGTGACCACCACTAGCCCCACACATGAGAGCATGCCACACATCCTATGTGAGGTTGAGCGCCATTTGAGTGACTCCACCAACCATGTGAGTGAGAGCATCCTTGAGGGAGGGAGTGAACCACAACACTTAGTGAGTGAGATAGTTGACACGGCATGTGAGGCCACTTTGATTTCTAACGACTTAACCTCTACTCCTAGTGTGTTTTCTTCTTTGGTGCTAGGTCTCCTACATGACGAGATGCCTATCCTCGACGAGTCCATCCCTCCAATGGAAACACCGATGGCCATGGTGGATGATGATGCACCCCCCACATGGTTCCATCAAGATAACGATGACCATGACTTGATCTTCAACACCTCACCTACAACACATGAGCGGCGCTCCAAAGGTAACATAGGTGATGGTGATTCTCTTGTTCCACTAGTGGACTCTCTTGACATTGATTGCTCCCATGATGTTGACCCACCTATTGCCATGCTTCATGCTAGTGAAACTTCTTCATGCCTTGACTTACCTATTTATGATGAATATGATGATGAGCATGTTGAGTTGCCTAGTTGTGATGCTATGCTTCATAGGATAAAATGTGAAAATTCTATTGGTCACTTCATGTTTGACAATCAAATGAACTTGTCATATGCTATGAGTGAGATCTCCCATATTGCATCATTTCAATCTCAACATAGTAACTATGCATGCCCCATTAAAATAAATCCTATTTGCACTTATGGCATAGATGACGAGATGATGGTCATTGGCTTTTGTTTTTCATGTGATGATATTGCCATGCTTCCTTTACATGATTTGCGCAATTCATCCAATATGTCATGCCATGATCACATTGCTCCAAATATGCATTGTTTTGGATGTTGTCAATATTCTCCACGTGATGTTGCTACTCATGCTCATGAGGAGACCCCCATAGTTTCCTCATACATATTAGGAGATCTTGATGCATTTCATACTTTGCATGATTCCCATGATAGTATGCACCATATGCATTCCATGAATAACAATGATCTAGATATTACTTGTGATGCATTACATCCTTTGAGTCTCCATTATGACATACATCATAACAAACCTATCATTATGGATGACATGTTTCTATATCACGCATCTCATTTATTTGAGAATTGGATATTTGGTGCTAACCAACACAAGCACGTATGCATCATGATGGATGATGTGTACATCTACCACGCACACACAATTTTCCCTTTGCCCTTGTTTTGTGTAGGTACTCATGTATACTCGTCGACCTCTCAATCCCAAGAGTTGACGAAACGAGCTCTTGAGAGCAATGATGACTTGGGATCCCGAGGACTATCCTTACCACCGTCCCCTTCGTGCAAGGACTACGCGCAACTCCTCTACTTGGCTCTCACACGGCTATGGGCCAGTTACCATTTGTCACCTTATGCTCATTTTACCGTGTTCACTTTGCATGCTATGCTAGCTTCTATGCCTTTGCCATGCAATTGTGACCCTTGCTTGCATTTACCCATGATGAACCATTATGATATCCCATTGTGTATTTGCATGCTTGGTGGAGATCCTTGTTGCTATTGCCATGTTTATCATGTGCCCCATACTATTGATACTTGTTGTGTTGGGAGAGTCATGATGCCCCATTGCTATTTACATATGGTCTCTCGCCAATACATTGATGACATTTTACTCATATCTTGCTTTCATGCTTGCGCTATGACATGTGAAGTATTCATGCCCACTATTTGCACACATGACATGCTTGCCATGATTCCTTCTAGTATGTTGCATCTTCGCACAACTAGCTGGCTTGACTTGATCACTATGATTGCTTGCTATGTTGCATCACCCATGTTCCACTATTACTTGCTTTCTTGGGTTGATGACATATATGCTCATGCCTCACACTTGATTTGTCATGATCATTGTCTCTTGTCTCCATTAGTTGCATATATTGAGTGCCAACTTGCTATGCTTCTTGATCTCGGAGACTTGGACACTATACTTGTGATGCATGCTTGTTTGATTGAGCCTCTTGTATTTGGATGTTCTTACATAATATGCCTCCATACTTTGAAATGCTCCCTTGTACTTTCTTATGATGAGCACGATGCATACACTTGTTGGGTATCTTACCACACGAATGATGGGTTTTGCCATTTTGCTACCCTCATTTGTTTTTCCAAGTGTTTGTCATGTTCTTTCATTTTGAAGGATTTACAAGGCGGGACCACCACGAGACATATTGGTTATGCGAAGGCATACATGATGTGCGACACCAACATTTTCGACATTCTCATAAAGGTGAACTCCTTCTCTTTGAGCCATCCTCAAATACGCATATTGGATGGGTCTCTCTTTCATTGTTGTTTCCTTCTTGTTGTCTACATGATACATCTCGTGAACGGAGGAGCGACATTGGAGATTAGCTACATGGACCTTCACCTTGAGGAGCGCTCACACTTCTTGGATGCACCTTCGACACTCCACTCATGCCTCGACATCGAGCTTTGGTACACCAACACCTTCATATTTGTTGATTATGCTCATACATGTCAGGCTCGATGGACATATCATACTTACCACAAGTTTGCACCTCATGCGTGGACTGACTCACATTATGATTGCCTTGTTGCATCTTGTATTCCCATGTCATCCATGATATATGAGCTTATGCATTTCCTTAGCAAATTTGTTGTGGTCTACCTCGATGGCATATTCATATATCATGATCATATTGTCCATCATCAATTGCATGATAACTTATACATATTGAGCATCCATTGCCATATTCATGCTATTGATAAACCGTCCCTCTATGACATCATTTTGCACAATGGTAGAATTTGTCACTTTGTGCACCATGCTAATTATCCCATGAATTCTTTGCATATCATTCTATATCATCTTGATAAGCATCATGCGCTTTGTCACGCACTATCCCTTCGCACGGACTCACACTTAATTGATGGACACTTTGTGCGCGCTAACCATTGTATTTCCAAGTGTACTTTGTGTTTGCTCATTTTGCATGTACCACATACCGGAGACACCTTGGAGTACTTGGATTGCGCAAGGCCTTCACCTACGTCCCACTACAAGTCCGTCCACGACACCCGTTTCCATGGTGATGAGGATCACGATCCGAGGTCGGATCTTTCCCAAGGGGGGGGGATATGATGTGGAGCATCCCACGTTCATCCCCATGTACACTCCGACTACTCTCCAAGCCCCAAGGATACATAAGATGAGACCGCGACTATGCGCCATTGGACACAAGGTGAATTCACTCCTCTTCGAACCGTCACTTTCCGCATGTGAAGCACGGCTACTACCTCATGCATGGACCTTGCCTATACTCAGGTACAACCGAGATGATCATGGAGAGTCCAAGGATCAAGGCCAAGCATGGAAGAGGAGAAGGAAGAAGAAGACGGAGCGGCTGCTGAAGCCAGGCCGGACATCCGGACCGCAGTCCGGATCATCCGGGCCCAGCCGGATCATCCGGACCACCGTCCGGATCATCCGGGCCCAGCCGGATCATCCGGACCCTCCCCCGGATCGTCCGGGTAGCTGCGCCATAGACAACAGAAGCTCCTCGACGAAGCCGGATCATCCGGACGGTCGCCCGGATCATCCGGACCCCCGACACCCGGATCATCCGGGCCACCATCCGGATCATCCGCACCCCGCCTGTGTGCGCGACTTGGGCTGAGCCCATGTACCCCTTCGCCCCCTAGTCTATAAATAGGACCCCCGCTCCTCACTTTGGGACTTAGCGTTGGTTTAGCTCATGTTAGAGATAGAGCTACGCTCATCTATCGGATCTCCTCCTCGTGAGAGACCGCGGCCTCCGTCTAGGAGAAGATCCCTCTCGGATACAAGACCCCTTTACGGGAAGATCCCCTCGTGGATTCAAGGCCTCCTCTTGGAGATGAATGGTTCCGTTGTATCCTTACCCTAGTTGACTATGTATCTTGTGGATCTCATGTGTGTATGTTGATCTAGCACTTGTGTGATCGATTCCTTGTTGGTTGAGTGATTCCCTCTCGTTTTCCCCGTGTTTCCCCTTGTGCTTCCGCGTGTTCTTCGTGTTTCCTCCGTAGGATCCCCTCCAAACGTGAAAGATCGACGAATTAGGGTTCCACCCTACATCACTTGGAGTCCAACCAATGATGATAGTTCGGCTATCCGGACACCCCCTAGTCCAGGACTCCCTCAGTACCCCTGAACCAGGCTTCAATGATGACGAGTCCGGCGTGCATATTGTCTTCGGCATTGCAAGGCGGGTTCCTCCTCCGAATAATCCATAGAAGATTTTGAACACCAGGATAGTGTCCGGCTCTGCAAAATAAATTCCACATTCCACCGTAGAGAGAATAATATTCACACAAGTTCTATCTGCTGACGTATTTCGTGGCATGACGTCACACCACGGCCAAGTCTTTACTCGAATCGTTTTTATTGTTCCACCTCAGCGCGTTTAGCGAAGCGGTTTCCTTGGCACATCTTGTCAAAGCAGAGATCATGTCCCCTTATTCCGGGATTCTCATCAATACGTACGTGGGTAACCCAACTGCGCCCGTTGGCTCGCCCCCTCCATCGAAGGCGAGTCCCAAACGGTTACGGGGACGACTCTTGGTATTCAACCCCTTTATAATGAGACCAAGGCCTGTTCCTTTTCTTCAATCTTCAATCGAATCCGCCCCTCACCCCGAGTTCCAACACCCAAGGCTCCAGATTCAGGCGCTTCGGACCTTTGACAATGTCCGGCTCCGACCTACAGGGCCGGTGGATGCCCTCTTCTGTCACGGAAGAAGATGTGCTAAAGCTGAGAGACGCTAGGTATCTAACTGGCGAAATTTCGCATAGGCTGCCCGTCCAAGGGCAAGTCATTCCCACTCCTGAGCCTGGTGAGAGCGTGGTGTTCGTGTCTGACTTCCGTCGGGGTTTAGGCTTCCCGGTGGACCCCTTCGTGAGGGGGCTCATGTTTTATTATGGGCCGGAATTCCATGACTTGGATCCGGAGTCCATCCTCCACATCTCATCGTTCATTGTCGTATGCGAAGCCTTCCTCCACACCACTCCTCACTTTGGATTGTGGCTGAAGACCTTCAACATGGAGCCGAAGATGATCGAGGAGCGGCAGGCAGAGTGCGGAGGGGCAGTTATAAGCAAGAGAGCTGACGCTCCGTGGCCCGAGGGCTTTTTTCAAAAGGAGCTCGGTTTGTGGCAACAGGAGTGGTTCTACATCACCGCTCCCAGGGGCACCAGATTGGTGGCGCCGCCTGCCTTTCGCTCGGGCCCTCCACAACGGCTGGCGTCATGGGTCAACAAAGGGCTTGACTGGGGGCCGTCCAAGGATGTGCCATTATTGCAGGGCCGTATTCGAGACCTCCAAGAGAGGGAGATCAATCTGGTTGTGGTGGCGCAGGTCATGCTGATTCGGCGCCTTCTGCCCTGCAAACGTCGCCCCCTCCGCCTGTGGGTATTCAATCCGGAGGGACCGCGAGCTCTCCAACACTTCATGGGTGCGACGCCCGTGGAGATGTATAAACTGTTCCTCGGATCACAAGAGATGTGTCCGGACCTGACCGAGGACGCAGGCCTGAGCTGCAAAAGCCCGGATACTCAAGTAAGTAGTCCTGTGCCCGGACATGTTGTCCATGCATTTATCATAAACTTGCCCTTTAACCAGCTATCCCTTGAACATGAGTGGATAGCAAAAGCAAAACTGATACGGTGTTCGGCCCCCCTCCCTGAGATCACGCCGGATCCCGTGTTAATCAAGATGCTGGAGGCTGCGCCTTCGGAAGAGGGCGAAGGGGAAAACAGGAAAGCTACCGCCTCCGCTAGGGAGGCTCTTAAGAAAGGGGGGATCGAGAATCCCTCCTTCCAGGGGGAGAAGAGGACCGCTTCTAAAGATCCGGAGGCCAAGGCCTCAAAGCGGGGGAAGAAATCTTCAGCAGAGGGCCCTGCGCTAGGAGAAGCCCCGGCCGCACTGTTTCCCCAAGGGAATCAGCCCTCCAGCGAGCCGTAAGTAGAAAGGGGAGTTTTGTAATAAGGGATATCCCTATTTTTATTTCTGAAGATAACCAAAGTTTTACCTTGTAGTTCGGATCTCAGCCCTTCTCAGCAGAGCTCATCTTCGGGGGATCTTCGTCCGGAGATGATGGAGAGTGAAACGCCTCCATCTGCCACACCGTTAGGTGGGGCAGACGACCCTGAGGTGTCGTCGTGGAGGGTCTCCCCGAGTCCGGCGGGGCCGGAGAGTTTGGCACCAACTGGTGTACGGCCGGAGGAGCTGAAGGATCTGCTCGGGCGTGCGTCTATCTCAGAAGATCACCGTACGTTGATGAGTACGGTGATTGAAAGGATTTCATCCGCTCAGAGCGGGTTGCATGAGGCCGTCAGAAGTTTACTGACGGGTTTTGAGGTACGCGAAAATGATATACCGTTTGACAGTTTTGCACATAGAATGCGCCCTGTATAGATAGTAGCCCTTGAGACTCGGTACGTTGTCAAAAGCGACAACGTGTCGAGGATCATAATCTCAGTTATAAGATTTCGCCCTTCCTATTCAGGTGGCGGAGCGTTCGGTGGCCAGCCGGACTGATAGAGTTGCCGAACTGAAGCGGCAACTTGACGTTGCGGATGCGGACATCACGCTGGTCAATAAATGACTTGATGAGTCACAAGGTATGTGGCTTCTCCGCGGACGCCTTGTAAGGGAGATTGACGCCCGTGCCTTACAACATGTATGCTTAATGCAGATGGCGCCGCTGCTATGGAGGACCTTCGGGCGGAGCTTGCCCGAGCCAAGGAGCAAGCCAGAAAAAGTAATGCGGCTGCCTTGAAGGCGGCCGAAGAGCTAAAAGCCGAACAGGCTGCTCACTGCCGAAGCAGGGAGGAAATGGCCGAAATGGCCGTGAAGCTGAAGGATGCTACCGACCGCTATGAGTTTCTTAAAAGAGAACGCCGAGCGGAGCAAGAGGACCTGAAGAAGGCCACCGCCGAAGCCAAGGATGCCCGCTCCGCAATGAGGGCTATAAAGGAGGAGCTACGTCAGGCCGGGGATATTGCGGCTGGAAAGCCTTTTCTGCTGCGTAGGAAATTCATGGATCCGAAGTATGCTCAGTTGGGCCAGTTGTGGGGTGCGGATGATGCTTATCTGAATTTGGCGGCGAGTGCCGCAGACGCAGTCGCACACTTCCAGGGCCAAAAGGATCACGGAATGGAAGAGCTTTTTTGGTCGCAATTCCATAGTTCGGAGCATCCGCTTCCATTAACCGATCGGTTAGCCGAGTGGGCTGAGCTGAATAGGTTGTCCAGACTTGCCATGAAGGATGTCGTGGCTCATTTGTGGCCGAAAAGGCCCGAGCCGAAGAGTTATTTTGGCTTGGTGCAGCAGTTCCTTGATGCGGTGCCGCATATCAAGGCGATGAAGCGGTCAGCATGCATAGAGGGTGCACGGATGGCTCTCGCCCGTGTCAAAACATACTGGGCAGAGATGGAGGCCACCGACGTTGCATCCCAGGACTCGGACAGAAGCCGGTTACCAACCGAGCACTATTTTGAGGAAGTCCTGCAGGGCGCTCGTTTAATAGAGTCGTAGTGCTCGAAAAACGTTATGTTCAAATGACATGTATGATTTGTGAAACCATGTTTCAAATATAATATAAGGGCTTTTTATACTTGGGCGTTCAAGTGTTGAAATACCTCCTGTGCGGCCGTTAACGTATATGTATATATAACCTGAAAGATGGCAGTCCTCGGCTTCAGCCCCCACGCACATAGTGCGGGGGTGTTTGCAAAAAAAGCGCATTTTCACACTTAATTCAACGTCTTGGTCCTGTGAAGGAGGTGATAGAGTAGCAAACTAGGTAACCAGACTATAATGCTTTATCACTTTCACTTAGCCATAAGAGTTCGATGGTGGGGCTAGTATATAGCCCCTAGGGGCACTGCGCTCTCCGAATTTCGGGGCGCGTATGTGCCTGACCGAGAAACGGTCCTTTGTTAAAGCGGAGGAATTCTAAACATTCCGGTGGTTGATCGAGTGGTTGACCAGTCTCTCGCTATATCATGACAGTCTGTTTTCGGCTTTCTCTACTGAGGTGCTCACCTGGGCGAACCGGGGCACAATCGCAGTAGTTCTCCTGGTGCCGCGTTAGCCGATAGAGCGGAACGTAAGGCAGCAAAACACAGGAGCCGGGCAAACCCAACATTTGACCAAAGACATGATTCGGAGCTGATGCATATAAGGCCTAACTCGAGACGCCGAACACTCCCTAAGGTATTCGGTCTTTATGAAAATGGGCAGAACAATGCCCTAAGCCCCTAGTGTCCAGGTACGCGCAAAAATTTCTGACGCGGCCGATGCCAAAACGCCAGATTCCTCCTCGGTTATAGCAAAAAACCGGGGGATGTGTATCAACAAGAGACAGTAAAAAAGCTTTACGCAGGGTCTTAATCTGAAAAGAATCCTTTCATCGGGTCCCTACTGCACGTCTGCGCCTGTGTCTCCGTTGTGCCGTATCCCGGACGGGTGTCGCACGGTGTTCATCTGTAAAAGAGAAGAACTTAGTTGGAAAAGAGTCCGTGCGAAAGATGTTTTTTGAAATAAATAGAGTATGATTCAAAGAATGAATAAAATTGAGCTTTATTGTCTCTTTTTGTGCATGCGTGGAGCCCCTTGTAAAGGGGTATGCGACTAGTAAGCCCCTTGTTTATTTATACCGGACTCGCCTAACCGTGTCCGGGGTCTGAATGACCTGTTTAGGGGCTTTGATCAGCAAAGCCGGATTAGTGTGTGGCTGTCAAGGCAGTCTCACGTTCTTCCGTAGTCGAGGAACACTCGAAGTTACCCTTTAATGAGATGATGCCGCGTGGACCGGGCATTTTAAGTGTAAGAGACACGTAATGCGGTATTGCGTTAAAGCGGGCGAAAGCTTCGCGTCCCAATAGTGCTTGATAGCTACTTTTAAATGGGGCGATGTGGAAGATTAACTTTTCGCGACGGAAGTTGTCGGATGAACCGAACACAACTTCTAGTAGTAGGGAGCCCGTACAATTGGCATATGGGCCTGGCGTCACTCCTTTAAAGGAAGTGTTGCTATGGCGAATTTTGGTTGGGTTTATCCCCATTCTGCGGATTGTGTCCCGGTATAGCAGGTTTAAATCACTGCCGCCGTCCATTAGGACTTGTGTAAATTGTAGTCCGTCGATTATAGGATCCAATATCAAAGCAGTCCATCCTGCATTTCGGATACTTCCGGAGTAATCCTGATGGTCGAAAGTTATTGGTTTTGACTCCCAGTTTTGGGACTTCGCTGGGGTGAACCGTGCGGCGCGTACTTTGGTGGGCGCCACTCTATTTTTCCCTGTTATCACTTGAAGTGAATTTACTGTTTTGACCTCTTGTAGGAAATTCTTTTGTTTTCCGGTGCTCTGCTTGTGGGGTTCATCATCGTCCCCACTTGGTGTGTCGAGCCTCTTGTGTTCGGCGTTAAGTCGGCCGGACTGCTTGAAGACCCAACAATCTCTGTGGGTATGGTTTGCAGGCTTCCCGGGGGTACTGTGGATTTGGCATATCTTGTCCAAGATTTTGTTTAGGTTAGATAGCTCATCGCTGTTGTCCTTGAGAGGCAGTGTTTTGTTATTCTGCCGAGAGCTTTTGAACCCGGCGTTGACTGCCGTTCTCTTTGGGCCATTTTCCTTAGTCCGGCACTGGTCCTTTCTGCGTCGTGGTTTCCCATTTCCATCCCTGACCTCGGATGTACTTGGGTCGCTGGTGCTGCATCTTGCCAGCCAGCTATCCTCTCCCGCGCAAAAGCGGGTCATGAGGCTTGTTTGTCCAGCCATTGTTCTTGGCTTTTCCTGGCCGAGGTGTCTGGCGAGCCATCCGTCTCAGAAGTTATTCTTGAAGGCTGCTAAGGCTTCGGCGTCCGGACAGTCGACTATTTGGTTCTTTTTGGTGAGGAACCTATTCCAGAATTTGCGGGCTGACTCTCCGGGCTGTTGAGTTATGTGACTTAAATCTTCTGCATCTGGAGGGCGGACATAAGTCCCCTGAAAATTTGCCCGAAACGCATCCTTGAGCTCTTCCAAACTTCTAATGGTATTTTCTGGGAGACTTTTGAGCCAATGCCGGGCTGGCCCTTTGAGCTTGAGGGGTAAGTATTTTATGGCGTGGAGGTCATCTCCTCTAGCCATATGTATGTGCAGGATGTAATCCTCAATCCAAACTCCAGGGTCTGTTGTTCCGTTGTATGCCTCTATATTTACGGGCTTGAATCCCGTTGGAAATTCATGATCCAGCACCTCATCGGTCAAACATAGGGGGTGTGCAGCGCCCCTGTATTTGGGTGTGCTATAATTTTCAAATACTCGACGTGTTGTGTTGGCTTCTGGAGCTTGCTTTCTTCGCCCATAGATGGATCTGACCGGGCCATCCTTTTTGCGAGGATCCTTATGTGGATCACGTGCCGGCTTGTGTGCGGTGCCGCTTGCCGCTCTTTGTTTGTCATGTGGTCGTCTATCCGACCGGGCGGCCTCTTTGTTTTTTGATTTTGGGGGCTCTAAGGCCTCCTCGTCAAATTCGGGCAATAGTTTGCGCTTCGGGTAGCTCTTTGCTTGGCGACTATCGCCGTATTTGTCCGCGGTCTTGAGTACTTTGCTCCATCTCATTCTGAGTACGTCTTCCACTGTTTTGAGCTTCCACTTTTGCTTCTTCAGACTTCGTGCAGCGGTGACGAGCCTTTTGTGGAGGTTCTTCTGCTCCAGCGATGTGTCCGGCGTGAGATCATCCGGACTGTTGTTTTCGTCGGGGATGGGTTGCCTATCCAATTCATCCTATTAGGATGGTTGCTTGGGGGCATGTTCGTCGTCCACTGGTTCGCCCTACTCTATGGCTGGGTCTGTATGGGTGCTGTCGTTGTCGAGGCGGGACTTTGGGCGGCGCTTGCGTCGCCGTTTCGGCTGTTTTCGGGGGAATTATCCTTCGCAGCGTCCCGTTGTTCCTCGTTATCGCTTCCTTTAGGTGTATCCACCATATATATATCATGAGTTGAGGTGGCTTTCCAGTTGAGGGAGTCCTGGACTAGGGGGTGTCCGGATAGCCGAACTATCATCGTGTCACATCCCTAGTTCTGGCCTAACCTATGCTAGCTTCCATGTGAGCATCATGTTTAAATTCAAATGAAACTTGAATTGAGGAATTTTCAAAAGCCTCAAAAAACCTCTAAAAATAACCAACATTTAAATCTTCTCAAATGAATCCAAGAAAATGTTCCTATTATTCTATATAAATATTGGTAAGAGGTAAAATTCAAACCAATATTTTTGGAGTCATAGAAATATTTATTTTGGCCATTTGAATTAATCCAATAACTATTTGCTTTGGATTTATATTTAATATATATTAAATATGACTCCAATAATTCTGGAAGTTTGTGAGTGGCTTTGTATATATTTTAGCAAGCCACATAATAAACTACAGAATTTATTAAAATGATTTAGTTGCTAAACTAAATCAAAACAGAGGAAGAAAAATGGAAAACAGAAACTAAAAGAGATAGAGAGAGAGAAGGACTACCTGGCGCTCACCTCTCAGCCCACCGGCCCAGCTCCTGTTTCGGCCCAGCCCACCATCGCCTGGCTCCCTGTCGTCTTCCTCCTTGGACAGAAGGACAGGGGCGCGTGCTCGCCGCCTGCTGGCCACGCGCAGGCCACCTCCACCCTGCCTGCTTCACTCCCCCGACGCCCTGAACACGCCACGCACCCCCCCGGGCCCCTCTCTCTCTCCCCGTGCCCTCTCCCTCCTCTGTCTCTCTCCCTCGCCCATTCCCCGCCATGGCCGAAGCCTCCATGGACGCGTCGCCGTAACTCCGCGCCCACAGCCACCACCCCGCCTCGCCGACGCCCCAGGAAGCTCCGCCTCGTCCCCCTCTTCATCCTCACCCCGACGAAAGGCGCCGGAAGCCCCTGGATGCCGCCAGCTCCAATGTTCCCCTCCTCGGCCACCGAGGATCGCCGCTGTTGATTTGCCACCGTCTCCACCTCCCCGAGCTCGCTGAGACCATCTCCGACCCCGCTGTGAGCTCCTGCCCCTTCTCCCCCTCTCCGTTCTCGCTCCCACACGCCGTAGCCGTCGCCCCCTTGTTGACCGAAACCCGCCGCTGCCCGCGCTCGTCGCCGGTGATGCTCCGGTGACCATTTGGTCCCGGGCATGCGCCCATCATACTCACCGCACCACGTAGACGCCGTAGGTGCTAATTGCACATCGCCACGGCCGCCGCAACAGCGTCCCCGCACGCCCCCAAGCTCCGGCCGCAGCAAAGCTCGTCGCCGGTGCCTCTGTAGGCCACCCCAGCTCCAGCCGCCTCCTCCACTGCATGCGCCACTCCGCCAGCTCCCGTTAGATGCTCCCCGCGCGCCAAACCGGACCCCGTAGCGAAATCCCGATGCCCTCCGCCGCGTTTTGGTCGCCGCCGGCAGAACTCCGGCAAAGCCGACGTGGCGCTGTCATTAGCCACTAATGACGCCCTAACAAACCCCCTTAGCTCACTGACACCTGGGCCCCACGCCCTAACTAATCTGGGTTTAATTTCTGTTTAGATTAGTTTAATAAGGCGGGACCCACCAGTCAGAGTTGACTATGCTGATATGTCCGTTGACCCGACCCCACCTGTCAGTGTCTCTAAACACCACCGTGTCACTGACCAGTGGACCCCACTAGTCAGGTTTGACCCGGACTAGCCCCAGTTGACTTGATGACGTCACACCAACGTCATGCTGACGCAGTTAACCATTCTCTGGATTTAAAATAATTCAGGAAATTTCAGAAAATAGTATAAACTTCTAAAAATCATAGAAATTCAACCGTAACTCCAAATGAAATAAATTATATATGAAAAATGATCAGAAAAATCCAATCTATCCATCTGTACCATTTTCATGCATGTTAGAACAACTTATAGCTGCTGTTTAGCACAAATCAATTAAATGGCATTTAAACTCCCACATATGGAGTTTGAATTTGAACCTAGTGTTCAAACCAACTCCATTTAACCTGCTACTTGTTGCATTAGCCCAAAACACATTCATATTGCCATGTCATAGCATGCATCATATTGCTGCATATCGCCATGTGTTGATTGTGTTCTTTCTGTGTTTGCCGGTGGTTGTTCCCTCTCGATAGACGTGGGTTCGACGATGAGATCGATGACACCGATGAAGAGCTATATTATCTTCAGAAGTGCCAGGCAAGCAAAACCCCCTTGTTCATTCCGATATAATCCCACTCTCTCGCTCCTGCTCTCTTTTACTGCATTAGGACAACAACGATTCAACTGTTACTTGCTGCGGTAGCTGAACCCCTTTATCCTTTGCATGACCTGTCATTCCACAGTAAATAGATGAAACCCACTAGCATGAGTAGGAGTTGTTTGATCCCTGTTGTGCCTACTCATTCATGCTTGTTTGTCATGCCTGCTACTGCTTAGAGTTGAGTCAGGTCTGATTCATCAGGGGGAATCAGAGGTGTGTGAACATGTCCTACTGTGTGTGAGCTAAGTGTGTGAACACGATTTGGTAAAGGTAGCGGTGAGAGGCCATGTAGGATTACATGGTGGGTTGTCTCATTGCAGTCGTCCTCAGGAACTGAATTCTGTGTTTGTGATCCATAATACAGTTACTACCACGCATTGGGCCCGAAACCAATGGACCCTTTCGGCTTCTTAATCACCCTTGTCCTCTGTCCAGGAGTTGCAAGTAGTTTCTGGTGTTTGTAGTATGCTGGAGGCCGTGGGCAGCGCTGACCGGAGGGGTGGGCTGTGATGCGGTAGGCACGTGGCCGGGTTACCGGGCGCCCGTTTGGTGTCACGGAACCCTGCTCACATCATTTGGGGCTGTGAGCGAAACCCCGGCCGGATCTCCTCATGGATGGAACCCGAATAGGCGATAAACCTGGACTAGAGACTTGAGTGTTTAGGTAGGCCGTGGCCGACACCCACGTTGGGCTTCCGCTTGAAGGTTGCCGAGTACATGTCGTGTAAACAGCGGTAAGTGGTGAGAGCGTGTGTGAAGAAGTACACCCCTGCAGGGTTAACATCATCTATTCGAATAGCCGTGTCCGCGGTAAAGGACTTCTGGGTTGCCTGTACAGTTCATAGACAAGTGAAAGTGGATACTTTAAAATGCGCAAGATAAGCGTGAGTGCTATGGATGGCGTTCTCGTAGGGAGACGGGAGTGGATCCATAGTGGTGTATTGGTTGGTGAATATGTGGACTCGTGGTCGTCAAAAGTAAACGCGTCGAAACTCTAGTAGACGACTTGAGGGTCACATTTGACAACCTTCGAGAATATGATATCAAACTGAATCCGGAAAAATGCGTTTTCGGCGTGCCAGCCGGAAAGCTCCTGGGCTTCATCGTATCCGGTAGAGGAATTGAAGCAAATCCGGCCAAGATCCAAGCTCTATCACAGCTGGATATTCCAAAAAACCTCAAACAGATCCAGAAATTGACGGGATGCATGGCGGCCCTCAGCCGCTTTATCTCCCGCTTAGGAGAAAAGGCATTGCCCCTCTATCGCCTCCTCAGGCACACCGAACACTTCGAGTGGACGGATGCTGCCACCGCCGGACTCGAAGAAATAAAGGCCATATTGGCAACGAATCCGGTCCTGGCTGCGCCCAACCTGGGCGAACCAATGCTGTTATACATCGCAGCAACACATCAAGTTGTAAGCGCGGTACTCGTCATCGAACGAGAGACAGAAGGGCATAAATTCCCTCTTCAAAAACCAGTGTACTACGTATCCACTGTGTTAACCCCCTGCAAGTCCCGTTACCCACACTATCAGAAGATCGCGTATGCAGTGTTCATGGCATCCCGGAAGCTCCGACACTACTTTCAAGAGTGTTCGATAACAGTGGCCTCTAAAGTACCACTCAATGACATTATAAACAACCGCGACGCAACGGGCAGGATTGCAAAATGGGCCATTGATCTCTTGCCATTCGATATAACTTACAGACCTCGGCGAGCTATAAAGTCACAAGTTTTGGCTGACTTTGTCGCCGAATGGACCGAAGCCGAACTCCCTAAAGAGTACGGTGCATACTCCAATTGGATTATGCACTTCGACGGCTCTAAAATGTTGACCGGACTAGGGGCTGGCGTCGTATTGACGTCCCCGACCGGTGATACAGTCCAATACGTACTTCAAATAATGTACACGGACTCCAACAACGCAGCCGAATACGAGGCCCTTTTACATGGTCTCCGGATGGCAATCTCCATGGGCATTCAACTCCTAGAGGTGCGTGGGGATTCAAACCTCGCAATATCCCAAATAAATGGAGACTTTGATGCCAAGGATCCGAAAATGGGAGCATATCGCAACGCTGTCCTAAAAATGTCAGCTCGGTTCGACGGACTCGAATTCCATCACGTAGCCAGGGATAACAACCAAGCGGCCGACGTATTGGCACACATCGGCGCAAAACGTGACGCTGTCCCTCCAAACATCTTCCTGGAACGGCTGTTCAAGCCATCCGTATTATGGGAAGGGGAGTCCGGAAATAACAAACCGGAAGCAGCCACACCAACCGACACAGAGCAATTTGACATAAGCGGCAATTCCGCCGCCGAAATAACACCCTTAGCCCACGACATAATGGCCGTAATCGCCCCGTGGACAGAACCATTCCTAGCCTACTTACTTAGGCAGGAACTTCCCGAAGACCAAAATGAGGCCCGCTGCATAGTTCGGCGATCTAAAGCCTACAAGGTCCACGAGGGAGAACTTTATAAGAAAAGCACAACCGGAGTCCTTCAAAGGTGTATCTCCGAAGAGGAAGGGCGAAACCTCCTGGCTGAAATTCATGCCGGACTAGGCGGACACCACACAGCAGCCCGGGCCCTCGTAGGAAAGGCATTCCGTACAGGATTTTATTGGCCGACGGCCCGAGCAGATGCTCAGGACTTAGTCCAACGATGCGTTGGTTGTCAGCTCTTTGCTAATCAGAGCCATATGCCACCCACCGCACTCAAAACTATACCCATTACCTGGCCGTTCGCGGTCTGGGGGCTTGACATGGTTGGACCACTTAAAGGGGGAACCCACAAGCAAAGATACCTATTGGTCATGGTGGATAAATTCACCAAATGGATAGAGGCCAAGCCAGTTAAAACGGCAGAGTCCAGACCAGTGATAGACTTTATATCCGGGGTAGTACACCATTACGGTGTCCCCCACAGCATCATCACCGATAACGGCACGAATTTTACGGCCGATGAGGTTAAATCATGGTGCAAAAATATGGGCATCAAGCTCGATTATGCTTCAGTCTATCATCCTCAAACCAACGGTCAAGTGGAACGAGCAAATGGTCTAATAATGAGCGGCATCAAACCCAGACTAGTGCGGTCACTTACGAAATCTGACACGCACTGGGTAGAGGAGCTCGACTCCGTACTCTGGGGGCTGCGGACAACGCCCAACCGTACTACCGGATTCACACCATTTTTTATGATGTACGGCGCAGAGGCAGTTTTGCCCTGCGACATTATTCATGACTCACCTCGAGTGCGCATGTATGAAGAAAGAGAGGCCGAGCTGGATCGGCAGGACAGCTTAGACGCATTGGAGGAAGAACGCGACGTCGCCAAGGCTCGTTCCGCATTCTATCAGCAGCAGGCTCGAAGATATCAAAGCAGAGAAGTACGGGCCAAGACTTACAACGTGGGCGAACTAGTTCTACGCCTGCCGGACAAGAAAAAGGGCAAGCTCAAGCCCAAATGGGAGGGCCCCTTCATCATCGATCAAGTCCTGACCGGCGGAGCATACCGTCTACGAAATGCATCGGATAATCGACTCGAGCCGAACCCATGGAACGCAGCCCGCCTTCGAAGATTCCATGCCTAGCGCCGGATTAAGAGTTCGTCCCTTTCTCCCGTCCAAATTTTTTATACTTCAGCTGCCTTTTTTCTCTTTTTTTCTCTCACCCCTATTCATAAACAGCCTTAAAAGGCTTATTTGCACATAAGTCTGCACATAATCGACGTGCTATCCGCACTCACTATACCTGGGGGCTTCTTTGCCAGAAGCTTAATTTATAAGGGCTTCGTGCCCAGCACATGTGTTAAGCTCCCACATGTACCTTTTATTCACCATTATATGCATCGATATGACTTAAGTTTTGGCCAAGCTGGGTTGCCTGGCTCCTGTGCTTACCCCTACGTTCCCAATTGTTCGGCTAGGAGGTAAAGGGAGCACCTCTGCGATTGTTACTGCCGGGTCAGCCGGATGTGTACCTCAGACTGGGTGAAGCCGAAAGCTAGCGTTCTTAAGGGAATACTCGGTCGGTGACTTGAAAGATGATTTTACCTACTTATTTATCTGCCCCCAGATGTTTTTCTGCTTTTTTCGCAGTCCGGACATGCACTTTAGGGCATGCCACCCCCAGAGGAAAGGAACCCTTAACGAAACTATTCTCCCTGGAAGATGTTTCTTACTAACCATGTAATATAACATAACTAGTTGGGCACTTGTCTGATAAAGCACTAATGACCCCTATGCCTGGTCTCCATGCATACCCCGGTTGTTTCATAACTGAGAGGGTATTCGGACACACTCCGGACTCTAGGGTCCCGAGGTCGAAGCGAAAAGGTCGGCAAAGACAAATGATCTACAATCCGACTAGAAGGCATTTTACATGTCATTTTATAATACATTGTCAAATTGACTGACTGTATTCTTCCTCAATCCCGTCTAACAGATTGTCTAATTTATAGTCCTGTTGGGAAAACTTAGCAGCCAACTCTACTTGGCCGTATACTAAACTTACAGGGATCTCCTTCCCATCGGGCCCCACAGGTCCGACTTCGGCCATGTGGTTGGGATTCGCCTTCTTGTACCGCGTCTTCACCATGGCCCAGGACTCCCTGGCACCTTGGCGGCAGGCTGAAATCTTCCATAAATGGAAGCGCTGCCGCACTCCCTGAAGCTTCTCCGCAAGCTCCCCAAGTCCCTCGGGTAGGGAAAAGGTTGGCCATAAAGCCTGGATGACGCCGCTCATTGCCTGCCGAACTCGTTCGGTCAGTCGCAACAACTCGGGAAGTTGATCACCCGTTGATATGGGCATCTCCTCCGCGGGGCGACCTGTGAGTATACCTACAGACATATTTTGTCAATTAACTTCCTCGCCAAACTCTTCTTTTCAAAGGAGTTCGCTCAAGCACTTACTATAGATGCCGCGATGAAGCCGCTGATTCTCCTTAACGGAGCCAGATAGCTCGGCCCGAACGCCTTTCAGCTCTTCTCCAAGCTGGGCATGGGCATCCTGGAGCTTGTTCCTTTCATGCTGCACCTTATGCAGCACCCTCTCGCTGGCCTTTAGTTGGCGAAGAAGTTCTTGCCTGTCCGGATCTTGTTCGGCGGCACCTGCAACGTCATTATCAGACTTGCATACAGGCCAAACACTACTTATCTTTTAAAAAAAATGTGTGTTACCAGGAGAGGTCGTTGCGTTTCCTCCTGCGGCAGCGAGTGCGGCTTCAAGTTGAGCCTTGCACTCTTGCAGCTCCTGAGACAGTTGGGTATTCTTCTCGGTAAGACCCTGCGTTTCATATGTTCCTTAAATCAGTTAATATAACTACTTTAAGTCTCGGGGGCTACTGGCATATATAACTATTAAATTCGCTTACCCGTATGTCCTTTACATACTGCTCCGTGGCTCTGGTCAAACCATCTTGAGCGGCACGGAGGTGCGCGTCCCCTGCGTTAAAGGCATCCAACGCCTCAGGGGAGAAGCACACGTCACGATAAACAGTCCGGCGGCGCCTATGGTTCATGGCACTCTCCACCTCAGATTTGGTGGCGGATAGACGGTCGGCATCCTCCGTTAGAGGAGTATCCGGCTCGCGCCTTGTGCTCGCCTCCCCCTCCGGACCAGGCGCTGGAGCTTGGCTGGTAGAAGCCGGATTGGCAGCCTCTGCACCCGTAGTCCGGCGGGCGTTTTTCCCCCTACAAAAAGTCATGAGCATTCGAACGCTTCCTAGGAACGTTGCTCCAGATAATGAATTGTGAGTTGTACCTTTGCAGTGACATTTCGGTCCGCGCCGCGCTCCTCTTCCGTCTACTTGTCCGGACTGGCCTTTGACGGTCAGCCGCCGCGGGCTCGGCTTCCCGCCCTAGAGGCACCTCCTGCACAGCGTCATCATATACAATGGTCAGAAATAAGCAAGGAAGGACTAACGGTGTCAGAACTTCGGTCACAAGCACCTGGGAAGCCGGATATAGTCCGGGATAGTCGGCCGTAATGGCGACTAAGGCATTATCCATGCTGAGCTGGTGGAAAACCCCGTCGATTAGCTCCACTCCTATGTCCGGATCCTCTTCGGAGGCCGGGTCCCGGGATCTCTCTGGATCCTCGGGTTGCGGAGCTGGACTTAGCATGTCCTCCACCATCCGACGCAGCTCCTGCATCGAAAGAAGAACACCATATAAGAAACTTAGGTTTCAAAGGCATGGGTTGGACACGTGTAGTGTTCGCTTACCCAGGGCCGGGGATTATTCATGGAGAACCCATTTAACGGATTCGTCCGAAGGAAATCCTCCTTCTCCCCCTTGTACAGGCCGGACAGGATCTTCACCAGGTCTTCGGCCGAATCCGACCCTTTACGGCCGTGACGGGTGGCATCGTCCTCCCCGTTGAAATCCCACATACATTGGCCCTTGTATTGTAGTGGCTGCACTCCCCTCATAATGCATGTTGCCATGACTCCAATCATGGTCAACCCGGAATGGGTCAGTAACCTTATCCGGCCCATCAGATAATGAACGCTCTTGTCTTCCTCCAGTTGGGGGCTCCGTGGGCGCCAACTAAGGTGTTTCTTTAGAGGAGCATTGTTGAACTCCGGGAGGCCGATCCGGACAGGGTCCGGCAGCGGAGCGTCTTCTATATAAAACCATAACGAAGGCCAGTCTTCGGACGCCTTCTTAGGGGTTCCGGATGGATATCCGGTCCCGGCAATGCGCCATATTTCGGCGCCGCCCACTTGATATATTAACCCCTCGTGAGAGCAGGGTACAAGGCAAAACAACCTCTTCCACAGCGCAAAATGGGGCTCGACACCCAGGAATAGCTCGCAAAGAGCTACGTAACCCGCAATATGCAGGATCGAGGCGGGCATGAGGTGATGAAGCTGGAGTCCGTAGAACTCCAGGAGCCCGCGGAGGAACGGATGTACGGGAAATCCGAGCCCCCTTATCAGATAGGGGATGAAGCATACCTGCTCCCCTTTGTTGGGATTTGGGGTAGCCTCCGCTTGCTTCCCACCTTTATAGGTGGCCAGCCCGGCTCGGACAGGAACCATGAAGGCCGGAGGGAGATATCCCCCCGTTTGGAGCTTCACCAGCTCGTTGTGTGGAACAGAGCATCTCCTCCAATCTCCTGGCAGAGGGCTGGGAGCGCGAGAAGAAGAGCTACGCTGGGGATCCATGATGGAATGGTTTCCGGGTCGAAAGCGCTCTGATGAGTGTTCGCGGGAGGAAGATGGTGATTTGGATCTGGATTCGTGCCTCTCTTATAGGCAGATTACTCGCACAACTAGGGGGTAAAACATAAAAGACACCCCGGCTTTTCGCATTCGTGCGACACGTGGAAGAAGGCCATTATTGGGCGTGGGAGCCAAGAAACGCAACTTTAATGAAAAAGCCGGACACTGTTCGGCAGGTACATGGAACTTGAAGGAGAACCCGCCTTGCAACGCCGAAGACTACACACATGCTGGACTTACCATCATTGAAGACTGGTTTGGGGGCTACTAAGGGAGTCCTGGACTATGGGGTGTCTGGATAGCCGAACTATCATCGGCCGGACTATCATCATTGACCGGACTCCAAGACTATGAAGATACAAGATTGAAGACTTCGTCCCGTGTCCGGATGGGACTTTCCTTGGCGTGGAAGGCAAGCTTGGTGATACGGATATGTAGATCTCCTACCATTGTAACCGACTCTATGTAACCCTAGCCCTCTCCGATGTCTATATAAACCGGATGGCTCTAGTCCGTAGGACAACAACATCAACCCTTACAATCATACCATAGGCTAGCTTTTAGGGTTTAGCCTCCTTGATCTCGTGGTAGATCCACTCTTGTAAACATCCACAATATCAATATCAATCAAGCAGGACATAGGGTTTTACCTCCAGCAAGAGGGCCCGAACCTGGGTAAAACATCGTGTCCCTTGTCTCCTGTTACCATCCGCCTAGACGCATAGTTCGGGACCCCCTACCCGAGATCCGCCGGTTTTGACACCGACACCAGTGCCCTGTGGGTGCTGGTTCTTGGTCGTCTCCGGCATCGTCGTCCATACCGTTGATATCTTCGGAGTCGCAATCTAGCATGTCGGTTAAGTCATCGATAGTGGCTACGAAGTGGGTGGTGGGTGGGCTTTGAATTTCTTCGCCGTCCGCATCCCAACCATCCTAGCCATAATCCGGCAAGGCTCTCCTGATAAAGAGAGACACTTTAGCGAATTCAGGATGTCGCCGAAAGGCGAGTGCTGAAAGATGTCCGCAGTGGAGAACTCCATGATCGGCGCCCAATCGGGTTCGATTGGCAGGAGCGCGGATGTTTCGGGGTTCGGAGAGGAGTCCGGCACCTTGGAGTCACGAGCTTCACAAGGGACAGGGTCGGTATTCGGCTCCATCGCCGTAGAGGTAGTAGCCCCCGAGGCGGTGTTTAGCCACCCATCCTCGACCGGCGCAATTGGGTCCGAGTTAAGGGTCGGAGCGGACTCTTGTGCGGCCTCCAGGGCACTGTCCGGTGGCAGAGCTAAATCATGCCCATCGTGACAGTGCGGCGCGCTCGGCTGTGGCTTGAATCCGTCGAAGATCAAGTCTCCGCGGATATCGCCCGTATAGTTTAAACTTCCAAATCTGACCTGATGGCCAGGGGCGTAGCTTTCGATCTGCTCCAGATGGCCAAGTGAGTTGGCCCGCAGTGCGAAGCCGCCGAATACGAAGATCTGTCCGGGGAGAAAAGTTTCGCCCCGGACCGCGTCATTGTTGATGATCGAAGGAGCCATCGGGCCTATGGGCGACGACACAGAGGAACTCTCAATGAAAGCACCAATGTCGGTGTCAAAACCGGCGGATCTCGGGTAGGGGGTCCCGAACTGTGCGTCTAGGCGGATGGTAACAGGAGACAAGGGACACGATGTTTTTACCCAGGTTCGGCCCTCTCGGTGGAGGTAAAACCCTACTCCTGCTTGATTAATATTGATGATATGGGTAGTACAAGAGTAGATCTACCACGAGATCAAGGAGGCTAAACCCTAGAAGCTAGCCTATGGTATGATTGTTGTTCGTCCTACGGACTAAAACTCTCCGGTTCATATAGACACCGGAGAGGGCTAGGGTTACACAGAGTCGGTTATAATGGTAGGAGATCCACATATCCGTATTGCCAAGCTTGCCTTCCACGCCAAGGAAAGTCCCATCCGGACACGGGACGAAGTCTTCAATCTTGTATCTTCATAGTCTTGGAGTCCGGCAAATGATGATAGTTCGGCTATCCAGACACCCCCTAGTCCAGGACTCCCTCACATGATTCTCTTTCTTTACCGTGCTTCCTAGCAACAAAACCTCTCTTATCATAACGTTGATTCTTTGATTGTGGGTTATCAAGATCAACAGCAGGTTCAATCTCTACATCATTGTCTTTGCTAGGTTGAGCATCAACATGAACATTGTCATTAAAATTTTCACTAGGTTCATGTTCATCACCTGATTGTGTTTCAGCATCAGAAATAGAAATATCATTGGGATTCTAAGGTGTGTCTACAGTAGGTTCATTAGAAGCATGCAAAGTCCTATCGTCTTTCTTTTTCTTCTTCTTAGAAGAACTAGGTGCCTCTAAATTATTTCTCTGAGAATCTTGCTCGATTCTCTTAGGGTGGCCTTCAGGATACAAAGGTTCCCGAGTCATTCTACCAGTTCTAGTAGCCACTCTAACAACAAAGTCATTTTTATTATTTAATTCCTCAAGCAAATCATTTTGAGTTTTAAGTACTTGCTCAGCTTGAGTAGCAACCATAGAAGCATATTTGCTAACACGGTGAAGTTCATCTTTAACTCTAGCCAGATTATCACCTACGCGTCCTATCTCGAAAGCATTATTCTTTAACTCTCTATCAACATAAGCATTAAAACTTTCTTGTGTAGCCATAAAGTCATCAAATTCATCTAAGCATGGGCTATGAAATTTAGTAGAGGGTATTTCAACTTTATCATATCTATAGAGAGAATTTACCTTTACTACCTGTGTCGGGTTATCAAGACAATGTGGTTCTTTAGGCGGTAAATTAAGACCATGTATTTCTTCAATAGGTGGTAAATTCTTAACATCTTCAGCTTTAATACCTTTTTCTTTCATTGATTTCTTTGCCTCTTGCATATCTTCAGGACTGAGAAATAAAACACCTCTCTTCTTCGGAGTGGGTTTAGGAATAGGCTCAGGAGTTGGCTCAATTGCTTCTGGAATTACTTCAGGAACTGGCTCGGGAAGAGTCCAATTATTTTCATTAGTCAACATATTATTCAATAGTATTTCAGCTTCGTCGACTGTTCTTTCCCTGAAAACACAACCAACACAACTATCCAAGTAGTCCTTGGAAGCATCAGTTAGTCCATTATAAAATATATCAAGTATTTCATTTTTCTTAAGAGGCTGATCAGGCAAAGCATTAAGTAACCCGAGAAGCCTCCCCCAAGCTTGTGGGAGACTCTCTTCTTTGATTTGCACAAAATTATATATTTCCCGCAAGGCAGCTTATTTCTTATGAGCAGGGAAATATTTAGCAGAGAAGTAATAAATCATATCCTGGGGACTACACACACAACCAGGAGCAAGAGAATTATACCAAGTCTTAGCATCACCCTTTAATGAGAATGGAAATATCTTAAGGATATATAAATAGTGAGACTTCTCATCATGAGTAAATAGGGTGGCTATATCATTCAACTTGGTAAGATGTGCCACAACAGTTTCAGATTCAAGGCCATAAAAAGGATCAGATTCAACAAAGGTAATAATATCAGGATCAATAGAGAATTCATAATCCTTATCAGTAACACAGATAGGTGAAGTAGCAAAAGCAGGATCGGGTTTAATTCTAGCATTAAGAGACTGCTGCTTCCATTTAGCTAATAATTTCTTAAGATCATTTCTATCATTGCAAGCAAGAATTTCCATAGCAGCTTTTTCATTCATAACATAACCCTTAGGAACAACAGGTAAAACATAATCATTGGGGGAACGTTCATCATCACTATCATCAATAATAGGTTCTTCAATATTTTCATTCCCCCTAACTCTAGCAAGTTGTTCATCAAGAAATTCACCTAATGGCAAAGTAGTATCACGCACAGAAGTAGTTTCATCATGCATAGCAGAAGTGGCATCATCAATAACATGCGACATATCAGAATTCATAGCAGTAGCAGGTTTAGGTGTCGCAAGCCTACTAATAACGGAAGGAGAATCTAGTGTAGAGCTAGATGGCAGTTCCTTACCTCCCCTCGTAGTTGAGGGCAAAATAGTAGTTCGATCGTCTTTGAAGTTCTTCATAGTGATCAACAGATATAAATCCCAAGTGACTCAGAGAATAGAGCTATGCTCCCCGGCAACAGTGCCAAAAATTAGTCTTGATAACCCACAAGTATAGGGGATCGCAACAGCTTTCGAGGGTAGAGTATTCAACCCAAATTTATTGATTCAACACACGGGGAGCCAAAGAATATTCTTGAGCATTAGAAGTTGAGTTGTCAATTCAACCACACCTGGATAACTTAGTATCTGCAGCAAAGTGTTTAGTAGCAAAAGTGGTATGATAATAATGGTAATAGTAGCAACAGTAAAGGTAAATGTTTTTGGGTTTTTGTAGTAGTTGTAACAGTAACAACGGAAAAGTAAATAAGCGAAGAACAATATGTGAAAAGCTCGTAGGCAATGGATCGGTGATGGATAATTATGCCAGATGCGATTCCTCATGCAATAGTTATAACATAGGGTGATATATAACTAGCTCCAATTCATCAATGTAATGTAGGCATGTATTCCGTAAATAGTCATACATGCTTATGGAAAAGAACTTGCATGACATCTTTTGTCCTACCCTCCCGTGTTTAGCGGGGTCCTTACGAAAACTAAGGGATATTAAGGCCTCCTTTTAATAGAGAACCGGACCAAAGCATTAACACATAGTGAATACATGAACTCCTCAAACTATGGTCATCACCGAGAAGTATCCCGATTATTGTCACTTCGGGGTTGTCGGATCATAACACATAATAGGTGACTATAGACTTGCAAGATAGGATCAAGAACACACATATATTCATGAAAACATAATAGGTTCAGATCTGAAATCATGGCACTCGGGCCCTAGTGACAAGCATTAAGCATAGCAAAGTCATAGCAACATCAATCTCAGAACATAGTGGATACTAGGGATAAAACCCTAACAAAACTAACTTGATTACATGGTAAATCTCATCCAACCCATCACCGTCCAGCAAGCCTACGATGGAATTACTCACGCACGACGGTGAGCATCATGAAATTGGTGATGGAGGATGGTTGATGATGACGACGGCGATGAATCCCCCTCCCCGGAGCCCCGAACGGACTCCAGATCAGCCCTCCCGAGAGAGATTAGGGCTTGGCAGCGGCTCCGTGTCGTGAAACGCGATGAAACTTTCTCCCTGATTTTTTTCTCCCCGAGACGGTATATATGGAATTGGAGTTGAGGTCGGAGGAGGTCCAGGGGGCCCACGAGATAGGAGGGCGCGCCCTAGGGGGGCGCCCCCTGTCTCATGGACAGCCCGTGGGCCCCCTGACCTTGATTCTTTCGCCAAAAATTCTTATTAATTCTGAAAAGTGCCTTCGTGGATTTCCAGGACATTCCGAGAACTTTTCTTTTCTACACATAAAACAACATCATGGCAGTTCTGCTGAAAACAACGCTAGTCCGGGTTAGTTTCATTCAATTCATGCAAATTAGAGTCCAAAACAAGGGCAAAAGTGTTTGGAAAAGTAGATACATTGGAGAAGGATCAGCTACGCACTTGAGCTAATCCGCTGAGCTGAACGTGATAGCGCACGCTGACCACCTGAGAGGGTGTGTGGCTTCAAGCTTGGGGAGGACTGCATTCACCTCGCGAGCAAACTGTTTGAAGATGCGCCAAGAGGCTGGGACTTGAGCGCCGCCCAGGATGCAAGCGATTGCACGCGGCTCCTGGAAGCCCCCTGCTCCTTCATCCTGATGATGGTCTTCATTCCTCCTAGGTGGAGGTGGCAGAGGAGGGAGGCCCGCGTTGCCTTGAGGGCGATCCTCGCGAGGCTGATCCCTCCAACCTCCCTCGCGAGGCTGGTCCTGCGAGCAGTCCTCGCGAGGTCAGTCGTGCCACCCTTTGTGAGGGCCACGGTCTTCCCATCGTCCTCCACCTCTTCCTCCTCCTCGGCCATATCCCCAGTCGTTGCGCTCGGGGCGTCGGCCGATACGCCCATCTCGCATGGCCCTGAGCTCTTGGCATTCGTTGTTGTTGTGGGTGTGGAGGTCATGGTACACGCAGTACCGGTTGCCCTTGGACGACTCAGGCTGATCCCTGCCTTGCTTGGTGTCTGGCTCTGCTGCAAGCACAGTAGCCCCCTTGCGCTTTACGTCTTTGGCCTTGGGCTTCTTCTCTTCTGGATCGGCACCCGGAAGCTCGAGGAGGGAGATATGCCCTTCCTCAGCCCTGGTGCATTTGGTCGCCAAGTTGAACAGCTCCAGGGATGTGCACAGGTTTTCATGGATTGCTAGCTCTTCCTTCATCTTGATGTCACGCACGCCGTCAGAGAAGGCTGAGATGATGGCTTCCTCAGTCACCCTGGGGATCTTGAGGCGAGCGTTGTTGAAATGCTGGATGTACTTCTGCAAGGTCTCTCCTGGCTATTGCTTGATGCGGTGAAGGTCGCTCATGGCCGGAGGCCGGTCGCGAGTGCCTTGGAAGTTGGCGATGAATCGGGTGCGCATCTCGTCCCAAGAGGAAATTGTGCCCAGAGCCAGGTTCAGGAGCCAGGTGCGGGCGCCGTCCTTGAGCGCCCTGGGAAACCAGTTCGCCATGACCTTCTTGTCCCCATTGGCAGCCTCGATGCCCAGCTCGTAGAGCTGGAGGAACTCCGCAGGGTCAGCCGTGCCATCGTAGCGTGGAGGCAGGTCGGGCTTGAACTTGCCTGGCCAAGCTACGCTGCCCAGCTTGGCGATGAAGGCGCGGCATCCCGCAGTGGCCACAGGCGGCCTTTGGTGACAAAGGGCTTGATCTTGGAGGTCCGCACGCGCTGCCGCCAGGAACAGCGCGGGGTCTTGGCGCGCTAGAGCAGGAGTGCGGTCATGACGTGCCGGTGCAGGGAGCATGCGGGCAGCTTCTTCGGGGCGAGGGATCTCCTGGCAGCTCCTTTCTTATCGCACTGGCGCCGGACACGGTGGGTCTCGTGCCGGAGCAGCACGCCGTGGGGCTAGGGCGCCTTCTTGAGGAGGAGGTGGCGGGGGCACCTCCTGGTCCTCGCCTCCCATGCAGGGTGGAGGGCGAGGCGGCGAGAGAGAGGGCATAGGAGAGCCCCCTGCAGCGCTGACGAGCTCGGTGATGCGGGTGAGCCAGTCCTCATAGAGGTCATCGACGGGACGGTAGTGCAGGAGCTCTCGCGCCAGGAGCAGCACAGCGTGCGCGTCCGCGGGGGCACGATGGGCGTGGGAGGATGAAATGGCTGGAGTCAGCGACGGGGTGGTGGTGCGGCCCTCTCGCCGCACCGAAGGGTGCAGGGACGAGGCCTGCTGCTCGTTCCCCGCCGGGCCGGTGGCGGCGTTGGTGGCAGGCGACAGGGAACGACGGGGGCTTCCTCCGACGGGCGCCGTCTGGGCGACGCGGGTGGTGAGGGCTGCCCGGCGCTCAGCGCGGGCTCGACGAGCGTCAGACATGGAGGTGACGGACGACGAGACGCAAGGCGGCGGAAGGCGAGATTCCGGCGCACCCCTACCTGGCGCGCCAAATGTCGGATTGCGGGTTCCGGCAGACCCCTGAGGTTCGAACTCTGGGGTGCGCACGGAGATCACTCCCCCTACCTACTCACGTCTCGTCGCCTCGCAAGAGATCTAAACTACACGAAGAACAACACAAGGGACACAAGGTTTATACTAGTTCGGGCCACCATTGTGGTGTAATACCCTACTCTAGTTTGTGGTGTGGTGGATTGCCTCAGGGGCTGATGATGAACAATACAAGGGAAGAACAGCCTCGCGAGGGATGTTCTTGTGGTGGTGTTGTCCCCTTGGAGGGGTCGATTCGAGATGACTATCTGCTCTCTCTAGATGCTGGATCCTTTCTACCCGATCCCTTCCTACTGTGGTGGATAGTCCTATTTATAGAGCAAGGCCCTGGTCCTCTTCCCAAATATTGAGCGGGAAGGGCGCCAACAATTGGCCATTTTGAAGGGGAACATCTAGTACACTTATCCTGACTAAAGTTGGTCCTCGCCTGCCAAAGGCTCTAACGATGACGCCTTCCTGGGCTCCACGATGACCTCCATCCGGCCGTTCTGCTGGTCTTGGTCTTGTTGCACCGAAATGGTATCCTTTGCCTGATACCTTGGCCTACGCTTGCCCCCTTTGCACCAAAGGGGAAACAAGGACACTGCCCAGGCCGGCGCCCGCCTGGCGCCCGCCTGGTCTCGATCGTCATGGCTTGCATCACGGGCACCTCGTGAGGTACCCTGCCTTGATCTCTCCGCCTCCTCGCGAGCCAGCCTAGCGAGGCTGTGCCTGAGGAAGCTTCCTATCGTCCGCCCCGTGAGGCTTGGCCCCTTGCGAGGGTCTTGAGCTTGTGTCGATGAAGATGGGCCGTGGTGGGCCCCCTACTTGAGCCACGCCGCAGGCCACAGGCAGGCAAGTCTGGGTACCCCCGTTCGCAGAACTCCGACACCTGCTGCCGTTCTGAGGAATGAAACTGAAGCCATCGATTTGTCAGCAGATGATGAGTGTGGTGATGATGCTCTTGAGCAGCTGATTAAGAGCAAGCAAGAGGCAGAGATCTTCAATGATCTGCCCCTCTTCGATGTGAACATTTTGGATAACTTCATTGCTAAGTGGTTTGACAACCCAAATCTCAGCTTTGATGATCTTCAGCTCGGAATTGGCATCAGCGTCACCTTCCAAGGCACCATTGCTCCTGAGCTGGCTCTAGCTCAGAGGATTGTTGAACTGAAAAACAAAATTGACTATGAGAAAGACCAGTTCAAGAAGCACGTGGCCAAGCTCAGTGTGGTTGATGTTCAAAACTTTAAGCTGATGCTGCATGACATCAATGAGGCATTTCGCAAGAAGCGCGAAGAAGCCAAAGGTTCACGTGAGCGAATGAAAAATCTAGCTGCCAAGTGTGTTCAAGCTTACAATGAAGCTGAGAAGCGCAAGGCACTTGGGCGTCCTGGCATAGACCCCAAGCTGGCTGCCAAGAAGAAGAAGCCTGCTGTGGCCCAAGCTGAAGCACCAAGGTGGGAAGAACCTCGCATTGTCTTCCCTACCAGTATGACAGGCTTGAAGCCTAAGGTCCCCACAGTGGCTTCAAAACTGAAGAAAACCAGGACAGCTAAAGCCGAAGCCAGAAAGCGCAAACTCAAGAACACCACTGACGATGCTCCACCAACCAAGAAAAGAAAAACCAAGAAGAAAGATCGGGCTGCTCCCACAGAGCCCCTCGTTGTCGAGCCCATCTCTTTTGCTCGTCCTGCATCCCAACACCAAGAGCGTCAGTTGATAGTTCACGAGCCTTCTTCCACAGAGGCTCCTGAAGCTGAAGAAGTTCCATCCATTGACCCCATCACGGCTGAAGACATTGGTCCCCAAGACAATGTGGATGATGATGAAGTCCTTCCTCAGATCGAGCGCCAAACGGTATCATCGCCTGTTCTCACAAACAACAAACTCATCAGTATTGGTCGTCCTTTGACGCCAATCTCTCAGGATGCCTCATGGGCTGATCGCCCCCAACTAGCTACTCCAAGTCAAGACTCAGCGCGAACTCCCCCACCTCAAGACACCAATCCGGTGCTTGATGATGATGACGACTATGTGGTCCATCCAACTCCTACTCCAAAGGCGCTGCCCACATTCTGCAGGCTTCTCAAAGGACCAAGGCCACAAGTCGATTCATCGAGCATTCCAGAAGGAGAAGTGCAACCCAACGTGGCAGCACAGCAAGTGTTTCCTGAAGCCACTCCTACCGTGAATGTCTCTCTGTCTGAAGCCAATGCCGCTGAAGATATACCGGCTGCATCAGCCGATGAAAATCAAGAACCCTGTCAAGAAGAAGAATGTGTTGCTACACCCCCTACCAACCAAGAAGATGTTATCGAGGAGAACGTGTCTGTGCCCGACCCTCCAGCTACTCAAGTGGAGGTTGAAAATCCTGAGGCAGCCACAAATAAAACTACTGACGCCAATGACGTTGTCATGGATGAAGATAATGTGGCGCCTGCAATGAACACCGTGCATGAAGCCAATGATGCACCTGCACCAAATGTGCAGCCTGACGCCCTTGCTAATGCCACTGCTCCTGTACCGCCACCAAGGCCACACGCCATTAAGCAAGCATTCTATCAAGGCAAGCTTGTCACTGTCAGATGGCCAATTCTGGTTCCTCCGCCTGCTCCCGGACCTTAGTTTTATTATCATATGGAGCACCGGCCACTTGTTCAGAAGTCAAAACCGAGGCTGCCAAGGTTTCCAGGTACTGCATCTGCACCAGGATCATTAAACGTCAATGGCTTCATTGCACACAACACTTTCTTCGATAGGGCCAAGAACCCATATTCCAAGTCAAGAATATCATCTGATCGGTTCTGGAGTTATCAGCAGCGCAGCTATTACTCCTGTGTCCTATACAATCAAGGGCCCATATTTCCCCACATGCGTCTGGACTGCGAAGCCATTGCTGGCCTGCCCTGCTTAGAAGAAGCCCTCGACTGTTTCAGAGATGCATGCCTTCTCCAGTTTGTGACTGATAAGGAGAATTGGAATGAAGAGCTTCTGCTGCAATTCTATGCAACTCTCCACATTCGCGGCTACAACATGGATCCAAAGACATGGGTCCTTGAGTGGATGACATGCAATGTACACCATGAAGCCAAAGCTATTGATCTCATTAAGCTTACTGGCCTGTCCACTCCAGGTGAACTATATGAACCTGGTTGTCAGCTTCACCGCAATGCATTGGAAAGCATCTTCCAGAAGCTTGAGCCCAATATGAGCCAAATGCTGATTATGATGAAGCCACTGCCGCAGGATGCTGAATATCCCAAGGAATTCTTCGTTCAAGACCTAGAGTATCTGCCCCGCACCATCTATCACATTATCAGGCGAACTCTTTGGCCCATCAAAGGACATTCTTCCTCAACTAAGCTTGAAGGCTCAATGAAGACATTGGTCTTCTATATTTTCAATGGCATCAGCTTCAATGCTCAGGATTTCTTCATTCCTCCAATTTGCTGCATCTGGCTCGGATATATTTGGACTGAAATTCTATGCTCCATGGGTAATGCGATTGATCAAGCTTCACTCTGCTGTTGACTATCAGCCCTCTGCTCGCAACCATCTCATATTCTTGCCAGAGTTTGATATGTCCGTCGAAGCCATATACCCAGAGACTACCAAGGAGGCAATTTATCTTCACAATGTCGATCGTCAGAGTTTCTCTCAGCATGTTGAAGGAGTTCATGCTGCCACTCATGTTTATCCGCTGGCTGGAAATACTCGTGCACCTCGCCGTGCCCGTACTGAAGCCACTGAAAGCACTATTGCTCCAAGGCCTCGAAAGCGATCTCGTGTGCTCAATGACCGAGAGATTCTCTTGGCCTTTCATCAAAAACACGATAATCATCATTACTGGCTAAAGCATCAGATGCAAAGCCTCTTGGTGGATGTTAATCGCATTCGAAATCGTGCCACCAAGAATGCGTTTGCCACTCATGAAACCTGTCGGAGGTCTTGGAAGAGTTTGACATTGCTCAGTGCTGAAGCTGATCTTCAAGACGATGGCTTCACAGAGAGATTCAAGTTCGATACCACTCCTCCTAGGAATGTTGTCTTGCCTCAGACTCCATCACTCGAAGATTCTGAGTACTCCTCCTCCGCGGCAACTGTAAATGCCAGAGTTCTTGATGACACCGATGATACTACTTCACCACCTCCAACTTCGGCATGTATCGACACTGCACCAAGTTCATCTGCACCACCAAACCTCAACGACGACCCTGCTGCCTCACCTACTCCTCATGGGAACGAGTAGAGACTATGTCTTCAAACCTTTTTGGTCCTTACTAACAAAAGGGGGAGAAGCATATGTTGATAGTCTTCAAGCGGGTCCATATGGGTGGTTGCTATACTTTTGCCAAGTGTTTACAACTCTCACTTTTGATACATTTGGTTCTTTGAGTTGTAACACTGAAACTTGATGGTCATCTGCTACTTTTCTGTTATTCTATGATGCGACGATAAATTCCGCATGTGCGATGATAAATCCCGCATGAAGTCAATCTGCAGACGTCCATTTTTCATTATGCATGTCATTATTCTTGTATATCTGTTCATGCATGATGTATTGTCTTCATAAGGTGAAGAGGATCTCCACAAGTACAACCTGCCATGTGCATTTGCATTCCAGCGCAAAACATTTATATGCACATATTCAGGGGGAGCCTTTTTGCCACCTATGAAGACAATATCTTAATCCTTTACAATCTCACATACTTTTATCCCGTTGAAAACTTCAACCAGTTTGTCATGAATCACCAAAAAGGGGGAGATTGTAAGTGCATCTAGTGCCACCCCTAGTTGGTTTTGGAGTATTGACGACAAACTTGGTTGAGGGACTAATGTGTTTGTGAGAATTGTAGGATAACACAGGTAGTAGTCCCTCATTGATTCGGTTTACCTACCGGAGATGACCCCTAAAAATGTGTGAAGACATTGAAGACAATGGTGGTCTATGAAGCTATTCACGTTGAAGACTATGACATGAGAAGACATCGCATGAAGACTATGGAGCGCGAAGACTTAGTTGTTTTGTTGTTTCCTTTTCTTCTTTGTTGAGTCATAGGAAACACCACACTGTTAAGTGGGGTCCAAGTGAACAAAGTCAGAGTGACTGAAGTGATGCTGAACCAAATCCTATGTCTTCGAGCGAAGACAATGAGAGCAAATCTTATCCAGAGTCGGATGAGTCAGCTTTACTTGTAGCCCAAGTCAAGCTCTCGCGTGTGTTTGAAATCTGACCATTGGGACACATGTCAGTTCCTTAGTGACCTAGGGTCATTTTGGACAAATCATGTCGGGTTGCCCAGTGTCTATAAATAGACCACCCCCTACACCATAAAACGGTGGCTGCTCAGAGTTAGTGCACGGCTTTTGTCGTTTGCGAGCAACCCACCTCCGAAACATTTGAGAGAGAATCCTTGCGAGGACAAAGCCCAAACCACCCAGAGCCCAAAGAGTGTTTGGCATCACTAAAGTCTTTCTGTCTGCGTGATCTGAAGACTTGTTACACTTGAGGACTGTGAATCCTCCAGTCGGTTAGGTGTCGCGTTCTGAGCATCCAAGAGTCATTATGGATTGCCGGTGAACGAAGTCTGTGAAGGTTTGGAAGTCTACCTCGAAGACTTACCAGAGTGATTGGGCGGGGACTAGGTGTCCTTAGCTCAAGGGGAATAAGGTGAAGACGCGGTCTTCTGAGTTGAATCTCAGCCTCCCTAACCAGACGTATAGTTGTTACAACAACTGGAACTGGTCGAACAAATCTCTGTCCTCTCCAAGCTACTGGTTTTATCTCTCACTTCTCTTTACTTACAGTTTGTCTTCGTGAAGTCATTGCCTACTTGCATGATCTGTTTGACTTCACTGTGTGACTACTTGTTCTGATTGGCTTCATACTATCTTCTATCCTGATCCTTACTACCTAGCTACTAATAGTCTTCGTGCTTTCACTTCATTGAATACTTGACTATGGCTTGCCTAGTGTAGTCTACCTTCCGCTGCATACGAATAGCGTCATTTCTACTATTTGTCTTCGAAACTCCCATGCTTTGAAGACTTTCATAAAAATCGCCTATTCACCCCCCTCTAGTCGATAACTAGCTCTTTCACCTTTACATTTTGTATTGTTAATGCTTATAGAAATCTTCCGGTGCTAGCTTATGGAAATCTGTTCAGTAAAACCATTGTACTATACCCCGTAATAAAAAATACTACTCTACTATTGCACTATGTCGGCGTCTTGGACTTGGGGGTATCCAGTCCTGCCTGCCTGCGGCCCACCCCGTGGCTCCATCGACGGCCTGGTACGGCCCAACTTCAGCACCAACACAACAAGACCCTCGCGAGGCGGACGACGTCAAGACCCTTGAAGGAGTTGGCCTCCTCAGGAGGGCTCCTGAGGGGCGGAGAGATCTATGCAACTACCTCATGAGGCTCAACTGATGTGAGCCATGATGACCAAGGCCAGGCGGGTGCTAGGCGGGCGCAGGGCGCAGGTTTCCTCTTCGGTGCAAGGGAGGCAAGCCATAGGCGCGGAGTCCTGAGGAATCAACCAAATGTTTCCATTCTGGTGCAACAAGACCAAGACCGCCAGGATGGCAGGACATATGTCATTGCCGAGCCCACCGCAGCGTCATGACCAGAGGCTTTTTGCAGGCGAAGACTACTTCTATTAGGATAGACTGTACTTCTTGTCCCCTTTCAAATCCCGCCGTTGTGGAATCCCTTCCCGCTCATATTTGGGAGGAGGACCAAGGCATTATATATAGGACTTAGCCACCACCATAGAAGGGGGACCGAAACCAGAACAAGTAGAGCACCACACCAGCTCAAGAACACCTCACCTCCTGAGACTTGTTCATCCTTTGTAACTAGTTCATCCGTAGCCCCTCGAGGCAATCCACCACACCACATTAGAGTAGGGTATTACACCACAACGGTGGCCCGAACTAGTATAAATCTCTATGTCTTTGTGTCTCTGTGGGCTCTTCGCGCTAGGCTAGGGAGGATCGCGAGTAGGAAGGCTGGGTAGGTTGAGATCTCCACATGCACCCAAGTGTTCAAACCTTTCACGGGTTGCCGGATCCCGAAATCCGACACACTAGCCACTGGATTAGTGTATATTTGTACTATTCGGATGGTGCTGCATTAGCATATGGACATATATAAAGTGTGGCAAGCTTTCCCAGATATGTGCTCAACAAAACTACTACCTATTTTTCTAAATACTAGACGTTTGGGTACTTTAAATTGAACTGCGAAAATGTCTTATATTAAGGAACATATGGTGTAGAGTTCACTCAAATTATCCCGGTAAAGCTAGTCACACCTTTGTTTAAATTAATGTCCATTATGTTATTGGAGGAGGTCTGTATGTTTGTCTCTAATGCTTGTCGATTACATACCTGACATCATGATGTAATGTTAAGTCATTTCTTTTTATACAGTGTCACTGAATTGTCAAGGTGGTGATGGCATTTTATTTTAGTTGATCTGCACAAAATATGCTTAAAAGAAGAGGAAAGGTCAGGAATGGTTCAATTTTTAAGAAAAAATTATGTATGCCTTCCTCACACCAGCTGTTGTTGCCTTATTTATTCCTTCAAACAGGTGGTTAGAAACAGTCTTGCCACCTTTTCCCATTAAGAAATTGGAATGCTTATATTTGTGAGTCTAAGCTTCATCTAGTGCCACTTTTATAGTAATCACACTTCCATTGTCTATGCAAACAGGGGTGCTCGATTTTAGTGGAACTGCACAAAAAATCCAAATGGTTCAACATTAGGAGCATGTTTTATTCCAAACCTTTATATACAATTGGCGGCACTATGAGCTATTCATTACGAAGGTACATGGTTTGCTACTATCTTGATGCTCTTTTTGTACTGTCATTAGATAGTAATATTAGTGGTTTGCATGTGAATTTATTGGCAGGGTGGACCTACATTGGAGGTCCAGGACATGATTCAATGATTGGATGCTTAACTTCGGTTGTATTAATTTCACCTCTTCCATCATTGCGAACATGGATATCTTTGGTCCGATGAAGAATAGGCGCTATATTTCTGCTCTGTACCAACAAATCAATTCAGTACAAAATTTTCCAGGGCAAAACATGACAGTATCAAATTTTCTAGTGCAAAACATGACAGATACTAAGCGGAAGAGGCGTGTTTAAACCAAAAATACAAGGTGGGGTATATGTTTACTAGTTGGTTCAAATTTGTGCAGACAGATGTCTGCCCGTTGCTATTTGGCAAACAAACAAAGTGACCACAATTTTGGTGGAACTGCATAGAAGAGTAGTATAGTCATTGCATGTAGTGCCATTTGAAAATAGACACAGAAGGATTGGATAGTCACTTCATGGACTGCACAAAAGTAGTACTATACTATTTATTGGCCAACACTAGGTGCTTCATTGCTTTGGTCTGATTATAAAATGGGCATCAGTTTGCCAAAGTTAAAGTTTGTATTCTGAAAATAGTCTCGCTGTGTGATCGAGAGAAGACCAAATCATATCGCAGTGGATGTTCCTCCGTCATGTGTGGTTCATTCTCATGGTTCCAGCTGTTGGTGAAACAACTTACGTTTGCAAGAGGAATTGTGGACTTCACAAACAAATTTGTCTTTCACTCTGTACTGAATGTTGGCCCAGAGAAGCATCCATGTTACTAGGAAGAACATATGTTTTTTCTAGATCTTTGCTTTTGGAGCTACATATTTGTATATGATCTGTGAATCATTGAGATGCATTAACATGTTACTAGTTGGTTGTGAATTTGGGCTACTAATGTGAACATATTACAATGCCAGGCCTGTGAGTCTCATGTGAACATTTCGAATGGATCGGCTCTTACTACTGTGCACAACATGATCAAGATTATGTTCTCAGTGTTTACAAGTTACTAGCAGTTCCTTATTTCTATCCGCTCAATGTTTACAAGTTACTTATCAATCACTAGCTAGCCTACTAATACGCTCCTGGCAGTTTTAGTTGCGATGCAAGATCCAAAGGTGGCAGTTTTTTGAATAAAAATGCCTACCTCTCTAGAAACTGACAAGCTGTTCTGAAGAAAATGCCATGCAAATCTGGAGAAACTGCCAACAAAAACGTTCACAAATGCCTTATCTCCCAGCGGACATTCATCAGCTAATGCGATCCTACACGTACACTATCCAACCTACTCGATCCTACACGTACACTATCTGACCTACTCGATCCTACATGAATAAATAGCAGATCCCGCACGAACTACCTCCTTTCCAGTTTGCAGGGCTCAATTCAACACCAACCAAGGTAGATGATGAGTGGTGGAATAATTTTTGACAAGGAGGGAGTACCTCATCTGGATGATTCGAGTGCACTCGTTTGACCGTCATGGTGATGTGCGACCCAGCAAGAATGGGACGCACCACTGACGGGACAGGACGACACATTAGTTTTTCCAGTTTTCCATGGTAAGCTGGCATGCTAAGCCATGCCTGCTTATGCATTGAATTCTGATGACCGTCGCGTTTCCCGCGACATGCTGCTTCACCTACCTTCCACCTATAATTACTGGTTCTCAGCGTTCTCTGGTAGCACTGTCACCCAGCTCGCCCTATCGGCTCCCCTCATGACCCCCACCGTCCCGACATCGCTCGCCACTTGCCCTCGCTCTCGCCACATTCATCATGCCCCCGACCGTCCACAATAGGCGATGCCAAAGGCACTCACCGCTGGAGCTAGTGTTCGGTTATTCACAGGAAGGAGGACAGAGGGAGGAGGCATCCTATCGGTCTTTAGATGGCAATGTGGAGTACAAGGACTTGTTGGAGCGTGACCACCTGGCGGAGGAGCAGTGTATCACCGATTTGCACCGCCAGTGGGGCATGGAGCAGCATCACACCGCCGCTTTGAATCGTGAGCAGAGTGCCCGTGGCTGGGCCGACTACATGGAGGCTAGAGCCCGACAAATAGCCCTAGAAGCTGTCGGGCACGCATGTGTGCGCGACGCCAAATTTTACTACCAGCTCGTCAAGTGGGTTTCCTGCTTAGAAGCTGAAGCTTCGGTGGACCATGCTGGCATGGAAAGGGCCAACGCACGCGAGCAACGCACCCTATCGCACCTCCGGCAAGTCCGAGGCAAGGAGGAGGACGTCGGTGCCGGCATTTAGCGTATACCACAGATGGCGGCCGACATCGTCTAGTTAGCTAGGAGTAAGTCAGTACTTGTACACTAGATTATTAGTAGGAGTAGATAGTTAACTTGGCTATGATGGTTGTCAACATGGAAGTTCAGCACTCTATATCTAATCAGACATGTTACTTTGCTCTTGAATGTTGAACTTCCGTGTGAACGTATGGAATGGGTTGTTATTTTTTTAAATGGGTTGTATTTGTCCACCACGGGTTTAGAGGCTGACTTCTGAGCCTACTAGGTTGAAGCATACACAACCAGGAGATGATTGTACATGGAGAGGATGACAGGAGGGACCCACCAGGTTCATGGCAGTACGCAAGCAAGTGTGTTGGGGATATGACTATTGGGTATGACCCGCCCAGGAGGTGCCGAGTCATACCAGTGGCGGGTCATAATGAGAAGGCCCAAGAAGATGTTGAAGATGGCGGTTCATGAAGCAAGCTTACTGAAGGCCCAAGACCCGGAGGAGACTTGAGGCCCACGGGCGTAAACCGCCATATGTTTAACTTGTATGTTAAGGAAAGTGTAGATCTGTCACCGAGCCGGACACGTTGTGTATGAGCCGGCCGGGACTCTGTAAGCCGCCGGGCATCAGCCTGCGTATATAAAAGGGGTGACCCGGCGGAGGTTTAGGTCAAGCGTATTCGCTCCCTGGTAATCAAAACCCAAGCAATACAACCTAAAGTAGGAGTAGGCCTTTACCTTGTTGCGAGGTGCTGAACCTGGGTAAAACTCTCTGTGTCCCTTGTCTCGTATTAACCCCTTCAAGCTAACCACATTCCGATGGCTCCACACCTAAGTTCTTATGCTAGGGCATCTGCCATGACAATTCCACGATAGTTGGTGCCCACCGTGGGGCCAGCGCACAGTGGTTTCGAGTTCTTGATGGGCAGCTTCGCAGGACTCAAGGGATACGCTGTGGGCCGGATGATGAAGAGTTGTCGCGGCAAGCTCTACATCGACGACGCAGGCTGGGGCCTTGAGGCCGACTCAATCGAGTACGGATATCGGGTCCCCTTTGATGGAATCCATGTCTTCATTGGCAAGATTGGTGAATCGGAAGCTGAGCCGGACATCTGCACCGACATCGTCAAGACGGCTCAGCGCGTGTGACCCACCAGGGTTCAAGCCGCCCCGAAGCATGTCTTTGTTGGCTTTACTCAAGGAGTGGATCTAGGAGGAGGATCTGAGTCTGGTGGTGAGACGGCCATCTATTCAGGCGATGAGTCCTCAACCAGCGAGACCAATTCCATCTATCAGGTTCAGGATGGTGTGCTCGGGGGCTGTCCCAGTGGTGGCAGTATTCCAGACCCCTACGAGCCACCACACAGGGTTGCGATCTTCATGGCCGGTACACAGCCAGGGCAGGATTCTTCAACTACAGCAGCGATGATCTCTGGTTCAGCAATGACAATGGCAGCCGGGGCAGGAGGCCTTGTGCGCCTGCCGGCTCAAGTCTTATCCGATCTATTGGATGCTCTAGCAACGCTGTTAACCGCAGAGATAAACTCGGCAGATCAAACGCAGCATAACGCAGACGCTGCAAAGTTACGTGATGAGATAGCGCAAGCCAAGGAGGATCTAAACACTGAGAACACCTGGATGGCGAAAGAGTGAGCCGCCTTGTAGAGGGAGGTGGAACGGCTTCAAGCAGAGAATTTGCGGTTGAGCTTAGACTAGGACGCATCAAATGCCGTCTTCAGCAGAAGGCATGTGAGTCGATTACCTCCGGTTTACGATGTGAGGAATGTTTTCAACATGCCTGGGGCAGGAACCAGTAACCCTCCTAGTGTGGATCGGGCCATTCAGGCGCCGGCGGCCGGAGCGCCGGTTCAGCCTAGTGCTGCAGAACCCCCATGTTTGAATTTGACCTCTCAGCACGTTCCAATGCCCCCGGGTAATTTTTCTAATCCTTTGGATAACATGATAGATGGGGCTACTCGACTGGCGGCTCTCCCGGTTCAGGATGAGTCGCCAGCGGTGATGGAAATACAGAGAGTAGGAGAAACTCTTCAGACAGTAGTGGCCCAACACGCGGCTTATTCATATAGTCATGATCGAATTCACTCAACCCCACGTCCAAGCCGGAGCTATAGCAGGCACATTGATGAGCCGGCTGTATCGAGCAGTGAGCGGCACCGTAATCAACCCCGTCAGCCTGACCCGCTGCACGCTGGTAATGATTCTCAGGCTTTGGTGGACCAGGGGAGGGCGCGACGTGAGGTAGAGCTGGCGGCTTAGTTGGCGGCTCAACAACAATCTCCGGTTTATCCGTCTGCATATGTGGAGGCAGGAGTGACCTCTAGAACTTTGGGTGTGCCATGTTTAGTGCCGGCTCTACATAATGACCGCTTGCCTAAGGATTTCAAGGGCCCCCATAAGGTGCCTAACTACACAACGGATCAACCCCCAGAGGCTTGGGTTGAGAGTTATGAGATGGCTATGGAGATGCTGGATGTCAGTGATGCTGCATGTGCTAAGTATATTACCATGTTGTTGGATGGGCCAGCTCGTACTTGGTTGAAAGGCCTACCCGCTAACTCCATTAGGTCATGGGCAAAGTTGAAGAAGTGATTTATTCAAAATTTTAAAGACACGTGCAAGCAGCCTATGTCGATTCTGGATTTGGATTCTTGCATCCAAGGTGAAGGTGAATCAACAACCAATTGGGTGTGCCGGATCTTAGCTGTTATACACTCATCGAACAGTATCAACGCCGATTCAGCAGTCCTGATGTTAGAGAAGAATTGTCGTTTTCTTCCCCTTAAGCAAAAATTGGGGCGGCTTAAGCGTAATTGTAATGACATGGGGAAGCTCATGGTAGCTCTCGTCAAATATGCCGACTCTGATAGCACGAAAGGCCCTGAGTCTGATGAGGAGAAGGTTGGAAAGGGAAGAAGAGTGGCAATGCAAAGGGACAGCATAACACGGCGAGTCAAGGTGGCAATGGTAAATGTAAGGCAGATGGTGGTTTAGACATAGTGGCTAACACTAATACGCAGAGTCATAACCAGCATTGTAAGGGTAAAATGCAAGCGCCCCGGTTTGGATGGCCGAAGTTCAACCTTGAGGCCATGATGAATCAGCCTTGTCTGAAGCACGGAACCCAGGATAAGCCGGCCAGTCATTTGTGGAAGGATTGCTTCATCATGAGGGAGTATAGAAACTCTAATTATTTCTAGAACAATCATGGCCCGCATGGCGGTTCAGGTTCCGGCTCTCATGGACCTGGTTTTGGAGGTGGCGGTTCAAGCTCTAGCTTTTAAGGCCAAGGTAATCAAGGTGGTTTCAATTAGCAATCTGGTCAAGGGAATCGGCAGCAGCAGTCTGGTTATCAGAGTAATCCAAAGCAACTGAATAGTGGTCAATATCATGTGTTCACCACGAGCCTGTGCAAGCGAGATCAGAAAATCCATAAGCAGGCGGTGAATTTAGTTGAGCCGGTGGTGCCTCATTATTTGAGGTGGTCTGAGCAGCCTATTGTATGGAGCCGGGAGGATCACCCACCTTGGGTTGACAATCTAGGTCAGTTGGCATTGGTGGTTTCTCCTCAAGTAGGAGGGTATAAGCTTACAAAGGTGCTCATGGATGGGGGCAGCAGTATCAATATCCTTTACTATGAGACTTTTCGTCATATGAATTTGACTGACAAAGATCTTAAGGCGTCTTCTACAGTTTTCCATGGGGTGGTGCCTGGTAAGTCAGTGTATCCAGTGGGTGAGATAACACTGGAGGTAGCTTTGGGAGATGACCATGATTCCAGAGCTGAGAAATTGATCTTTGAGGTGGTTAAGATCAAAAGCCCATACCATGCTTTGTTTGGGCGACCGGCTTACGCCAAGTTTATGGCACGACCGTGTTATGTTTATTTGCAGCTTAAAATGTCGGCTCATAAGGGCACCATCACGATGCATGGTGATAGAAAGATTGCTTTGGATTGTGAAGAAGGTGATGCTGCATATGCTGAGTCGGCTGGTGCTACAAAGGAGTTGAAGTTTTATAAAGACAATGGACCCGACGGATATGACGCCTTTGAAGAAGCCAACTACAGAAAATGACCCCCTGTTGAAGTTTAATCGGCAGATGACACTAAGTTGGTTTATTTTGTGCCCCGCGACTCGTCCAAGCAGTTCAACATCAATGCTAATATGGATCAAAAATAGGAAAGCACGCTCATTGAGTTCATCCGTGAGAACCGGGACATCTTTGCATGGAAACCTTCTGACATGCCAGGTGTACCGAGGGAACTCGCTGAGCACACTCTTAATGTGGATCCAAAGTTTAAGCCGGTCAAGCAATTTCTTCGTTGTTTTAATGAAGAGAGACGAAAGGCAATTGGTGAAGAAGTTGAAGGAAATATGCCCTAGAGGCAATAATAAAGTTATTATTTATTTCCTCATATCATGATAAATGTTTATTATTCATGCTAGAAATGTATTACACGGAAACATAATACATGTGTGAATACATAGACAAACATAGTGACACTAGTATGCCTCTACTTAACTAGCTCGTGAATCAAAGATGGTTAAGTTTCCTAACCATAGACATGAGTTGTCATTTGATTAACGGGATCACATCATTAGGAGAACGATGTGATCGACTTGACCCATTCCGTTAGCTTAGCACTTGATCGTTTAGTATGTTGCTATTGCTTTCTTCATGACTTATACATGTTCCTATGACTATGAGATTATGTAACTCCCGCTTACCGGAGGAACACTTTGTGTGCTACCAAACGTCACAACGTAACTGGGTGATTATAAAGGTGCTCTACAGGTGTCTCCAAAGGTACTTGTTGAGTTGACGTATTTCGAGATTAGGATTTGTCACTCCGATTGTCGGAGAGGTATCTCTGGGCCCTCTCGGTAATGCACATCACTATAAGCCTTGCAAGCAATGTAGCTAATGAATTAGTTACAGGATGATGCATTACGTAACGAGTAAAGAGACTTGCCAGTAACGAGATTGAACTAGGTATTGAGATACCGATGATCGAATCTCGGGCAAGTAACATACCGATGACAAAGGGAACAATGTATGTTGTTATGCGGTTTGACCAATAAAGATCTTCGTAGAATATGTAGGAGCCAATATGAGCATCCAGGTTCCGCTATTGGTTATTGACCGGAGACGTGTCTCGGTCATGTCTACATAGTTCTCGAACCCGTAGGGTCCGCACTCTTAAAGTTAGATGACAGTTATATTATGAGTTTATGTGTTTTGATGTACCAAAGGTTGTTCGGAGTCCCGGATGAGATCACGGACATGACGAGGAGTCTCGAAATGGTCGAGACATGAAGATCAATATATTGGACGACTATATTTGGACACCTGAAAGGTTTCGGGTGAGATTGGGACAATACCGGAGCTCCGGGAGGTTACCGGAACCCCCCGGGAGGTATATGGGCCTTAGTGGAAAGGAGGGTAAAGGAGCAAGGGAGGGGGCGCCCCCCCCAAGCCCAATCCGAATTGGGAGGCCCCCCCTTTTCCTTCCTCACTCCTCCTCTTCCTTCCCTCTCCCTCTCCAAATAGGAAAGGAAGGAGTCCTACTCCCGGTGGGAGTAGGACTCCCCCCTTGGGCACGCCTCTCCCCTTGGCTGGCCCCCTCCTCCACTCCTTTATATACGGGGGAGGGGGGCACCCCATAGACACAACAATTGATCATTGATCTCTTAGCCGTGTGCGGTGCCCCCCTCCACCATAGTCCTCCTCGATAATATCATAGCGGTGCTTAGGCGAAGCCCTGCGTCGGTAGAACATCATCATTGTACCACGCCGTCATGCTGACAGAGCTCTCCCTCGACACTCGGCTGGATCGGAGTTCGAGGGACGTCATCGAGCTGAACGTGTGCAAGAACTCGGAGGTGACGTGCTTTCGGTGCTTGATCGGTCGGGCCGTGAAGACGTAGGACTACATCAACCACGTTGTGCTAACGCTTCCGCTTTCAGTCTACGAGGGTACGTGGACACACTCTCCCCTCTCGTTGCTATGCATCACCATGATCTTGTGTGTGCGTAGGATTTTTTTTGAAATTGCTACATTCCCCAACAGTGGCATCCGAGCCTAGGTTTTATGCGTTGATGTTATATGCACGAGTAGAACACAAGTGAGTTGTGGGCGATACAAGTCATACTGCTTACCAGCATGTCATACTTTGGTTGGGTGGTATTGTTGGATGAAGCGGCTCGGACCGACATTACGCGTACGCTTACGCGAGACTGGTTCTATCGACGTGCTTTGCACATAGGTGGCTGGCGGGTGTCAGTTTCTCCAACTTTAGTTGAACCGAGTGTGGCTACGCCCGGTCCTTGAGAAGGTTAAAACATCACTAACTTGACGAACTATCGTTGTGGATTTGATGCGTAGGTAAGAACGGTTCTTGCTAAGCCCGTAGCAGTCACGTAAAACTTGCAACAACAAAGTAGAGGACGTCTAACTTGTTTTTGCAGGGCATGTTGTGATGTGATATGGTCAAGACGTGATGCTATATTTTATTGTATGAGATGATCATATTTTGTAACCGAGTTATCGGCAACTAGCAGGAGCCATATGGTTGTCGCTTTATTGTATGCAATGCAATCGCCCTGTAATTGCTTTACTTTATCACTAAGCGATAGCGATAGTCGTAGAAGCAATAGTTGGCGAGACGACAACGATGCTACGATGGAGATCAAGGTGTCGCGCCGGTGACGATGGTGATCATGTCGGTGCTTCGGAGATGGAGATCACAAGCACAAGATGATGATGGCCATATCATATCACTTATATTGATTGCATGTGATGTTTATCTTTTATGCATCTTATCTTGCTTTGATTGACGGTAGCATTATAAGATGATCTCTCACTAAATTTCAAGATAAAAGTGTTCTCCCTGAGTATGCACCGTTGCCAAAGTTCGTCGTGCCCAGACACCACGTGATGATCGGGTGTGATAAGCTCTACGTCCATCTACAACGGGTGCAAGCCAGTTTTGCACACGCAGAATACTCAGGTTAAACTTGACGAGCCTAGCATATGCAGATATGGCCTCGGAACACTGAGACCGAAAGGTCGAGCGTGAATCATATAGTAGATATGATCAACATAGTGATGTTCACCATTGAAAACTACTCCATTTCACGTGATGATCGGTTATGGTTTAGTTGATTTGGATCACGTGATCACTTAGATGATTAGAGGGATGTCTATCTAAGTGGGAGTTCTTAAGTAATATGATTAATTGAACTTAAATTTATCATGAACTTAGTACCTGATAGTATTTTGCTTGTCTATGTTTGTTGTAGATAGATGGCTCGTGCTGTTGTTCCGTTGAATTTTAATGCGTTCCTTGAGAAAGCAAAGTTGAAAGATGATGGTAGCAATTACACGGACTGGGTCCGTAACTTGAGGATTATCCTCATTGCTGCACAGAAGAATTACGTCCTGGAAGCACCGCTAGGTGCCAAACCTGCTGCAGGAGCAACACCAGATGTTATGAACGTCTGGCAGAGCAAAGCTGATGACTACTCGATAGTTCAGTGTGCCATGCTTTACGGCTTAGAACCGGGACTTCAACGACGTTTTGAACGTCATGGAGCATATGAGATGTTCCAGGAGTTGAAGTTAATATTTCAAGCAAATGCCCGGATTGAGAGATATGAAGTCTCCAATAAGTTCTACAGCTGCAAGATGGAGGAGAATAGTTCTGTCAGTGAGCATATACTCAGAATGTCTGGGTATAACAATCACTTGATTCAACTGGGAGTTAATCTTCCGGATGATAGCGTCATTGACAGAATTCTTCAATCACTGCCACCAAGCTACAAGAGCTTCGTGATGAACTATAATATGCAAGGGATGGATAAGACAATTCCCGAGCTCTTCGCAATGCTAAAGGCTGCGGAGGTAGAAATCAAGAAGGAGCATCAAGTGTTGATGGTCAATAAGACCACCAGTTTCAAGAAAAAGGGCAAAGGGAAAAAGAAGGGGAACTTCAAGAAGAACAGCAAACAAGTTGCTGCTCAAGAGAAGAAACCCAAGTCTGGACCTAAGCCTGAGACTGAGTGCTTCTACTGCAAGCAGACTGGTCACTGGAAGCGGAACTGCCCCAAGTATTTGGCGGATAAGAAGGATGGCAAGGTGAACAAAGGTATATGTGATATACATGTTATTGATGTGTACCTTACCAGAGCTCGCAGTAGCACCTGGGTATTTGATACTGGTTCTGTTGCTAATATTTGCAACTCGAAACAGGGACTACGGATTAAGCGGACACTGGCTAAGGACGAGGTGACGATGCGCGTGGGAAATGGTTCCAAAGTCGATGTGATCGCCGTCGGCACGCTACCTCTACATCTACCTTCGGGATTAGTTTTAGACCTAAATAATTGTTATTTGGTGCCAGCGTTGAGCATGAACATTATATCTGGATCTTGTTTGATGCGAGACGGTTATTCATTTAAATCTGAGAATAATGGTTGTTCTATTTATATGAGTAATATCTTTTATGGTCATGCACCCTTAAAGAGTGGTCTATTTTTGATGAATCTCGATAGTAGTGATACACATATTCATAATGTTGAAGCCAAAAGATGCAGAGTTGATAATGATAGTGCAACTTATTTGTGGCACTGCCGTTTAGGTCATATTGGTGTAAAGCGCATGAAGAAACTCCATACTGATGGACTTTTGGAATCACTTGATTATGAATCACTTGGTACTTGCGAACCATGCCTCATGGGCAAGATGACTAAAACGCCGTTCTCCGGAACTATGGAGCGAGCAACTGATTTGTTGGAAATCATACATACTGATGTATGTGGTCCAATGAATGTTGAGGCTCGCGGCGGATATCGTTATTTTCTCACCTTCACAGATGATTTGAGCAGATATGGGTATATCTACTTAATGAAACATAAGTCTGAAACATTTGAAAAGTTCAAAGAATTTCAGAGTGAAGTTGAAAATCATCGTAACAAGAAAATAAAGTTTCTACGATCTGATCGTGGAGGAGAATATTTGAGTTACGAGTTTGGTTTACATTTGAAGCAATGCGGAATAGTTTCGCAACTCACGCCACCCGGAACACCACAGCGTAATGGTGTGTCCGAACGTCGTAATCGTACTTTACTAGATATGGTGCGATCTATGATGTCTTTACTGATTTACCGCTATCGTTTTGGGGTTATGCTTTAGAGACGGCCGCATTCACGTTAAATAGGGCACCATCAAAATCCGTTGAGACGACGCCTTATGAACTGTGGTTTGGCAAGAAACCAAAGTTGTCGTTTCTTAAAGTTTGGGGCTGCGATGCTTATGTGAAAAAGCTTCAACCTGATAAGCTCGAACCCAAATCGGAGAAATGTGTCTTCATAGGATACCCAAAGGAAACTGTTGGGTACACCTTCTATCACAGATCCGAAGGCAAGACATTTGTTGCCAAGAATGGATCCTTTCTAGAGAAGGAGTTTCTCTCGAAAGAAGTGAGTGGGAGGAAAGTAGAACTTGATGAGGTAACTGTACCTGCTCCTTTATTGGAAAATAGTTCATCACAGAAACCGGTTCCTGTGACGACTACACCAATAAGTGAGGAAGCTAATGATGTTGATCATGAAACTTCAGATCAAGTTACTACAGAACCTCGTAGGTCAACCAGAGTAAGATCCGCACCAGAGTGGTACGGTAATCCTATTCTGGAGGTCATGTTACTTGACCATGGCGAACCTACGAACTATGAGGAAGCGATGATGAGCCCAGATTCCGCAAAATGGCTTGAGGCCATGAAATCTGAGATGGGATCCATGTATGAGAACAAAGTGTGGACTTTGGTTGACTTGCCCGATGATCGGCAAGCCATCGAGAATAAATGGATCTTCAAGAAGAAGACTGACGCTGATGGTAATGTTACTGTCTACAAAGCTCGACTTGTTGCGAAAGGTTTTCGACAAGTTCAAGGGGTTGACTACGATGAGACTTTCTCACCCGTAGCGATGCTTAAGTCTGTCCGAATCATGTTAGCAATTGCCGCATTTTATGATTATGAAATTTGGCAAATGGATGTCAAAACTGCATTCCTGAATGGATTTCTGGAAGAAGAGTTGTATATGATGCAACCAGAAGGTTTTGTCGATCCAAAGGATGCTAACAAAGTGTGCAAGCTCCAGCGATCCATTTATGGACTGGTGCAAGCCTCTCGGAGTTGGAATAAACGCTTTGATAGTGTGATCAAAGCATATGGTTTTATACAGACTTTTGGAGAAGCCTGTATTTACAAGAAAGTGAGTGGGAGCTCTGTAGCATTTCTAATATTATATGTGGACGACATATTATTGATTGGAAATGATATAGAATTTCTGGATAGCATAAAAGGATACTTGAATAAAAGTTTTTCAATGAAAGACCTCGGTGAAGCTGCTTACATATTGGGCATCAAGATCTATAGAGATAGATCAAGACGCTTAATTGGACTTTCACAAAGTACATACCTTGATAAAGTTTTGAAAAAGTTCAAAATGGATCAAGCAAAGAAAGGGTTCTTGCCTGTAATACAAGGTGTGAAGTTGAGTCAGACTCAATGCCCGACCACTGCAGAAGATAGAGAGAAAATGAAAGAAGTTCCCTATGCTTCAGCCATAGGCTCTATCATGTATGCAATGCTGTGTACCAGACGTGATGTGTGCCTTGCTATTAGTTTAGCAGGGAGGTACCAAAGTAATCCAGGAGTGGATCACTGGACAGCGGTCAAGAACATCCTGAAATACCTGAAAAGGACTAAGGATATGTTTCTCGTTTATGGAGGTGACAAAGAGCTAGTCGTAAATGGTTACGTCGATGCAAGCTTTGACACTGATCCGGACGATTCTAAATCGCAAACCGGATACGTGTTTATATTGAACGGTGGAGCTGTCAGTTGGTGCAGTTCTAAACAAAGCGTCGTGGCGGGATCTACATGTGAAGCGGAGTACATAGCTGCTTCGGAAGCAGCAAATGAAGGAGTCTGGATGAAGGAGTTCATATCCGATCTAGGTGTCATACCTAGTGCATCGGGTCCAATGAAAATCTTTTGTGACAATACTGGTGCAATTGCCTTGGCAAAGGAATCCAGATTTCACAAGAGAACCAAGCACATCAAGAGACGCTTCAATTCCATCCGGGACCAAGTCCAGGTGGGAGACATAGAGATTTGCAAGATACATACGGATCTGAATGTTGCAGACCCGTTGACTAAGCCTCTTCCACGAGCAAAACATGATCAGCACCAAGGCTCCATGGGTGTTAGAATCATTACTGTGTAATCTAGATTATTGACTCTAGTGCAAGTGGGAGACTGAAGGAAATATGCCCTAGAGGCAATAATAAAGTTATTATTTATTTCCTCATATCATGATAAATGTTTATTATTCATGCTAGAATTGTATTACCCGGAAACATAATACATGTGTGAATACATAGACAAACATAGTGTCACTAGTATGCCTCTACTTGACTAGCTCGTGAATCAAAGATGGTTAAGTTTCCTAACCATAGACATGAGTTGTCATTTGATTAACGGGATCACATCATTAGGAGAATGATGTGATTGACTTGACCCATTCCGTTAGCTTAGCACTTGATCGTTTAGTATGTTGCTATTGCTTTCTTCATGACTTATACATGTTCCTATGACTATGAGATTATGTAACTCCCGCTTACCGAAGGAACACTTTGTGTGCTACCAAACATCACAATGTAACTGGGTGATTATAAAGGTGCTCTACAGGTGTCTCCAAAGGTACTTGTTGAGTTGACGTATTTCGAGATTAGGATTTGTCACTCCGATTGTCGAAGAGGTATCTCTGGGCCCTCTCGGTAATGCACATCACTATAAGCCTTGGAAGCAATGTAGCTAATGAGTTAGTTACGGGATGATGCATTACGTAATGAGTAAATAGACTTGCCGGTAACGAGATTGAACTAGGTATTGAGATACCGATGATCGAATCTCGGGCAAGTAACATACCGATGACAAATGGAACAACATATGTTGTTATGCGGTTTGACCGATAAAGATCTTCGTAGAATATGTAGGAGCCAATATGAGCATCCAGGTTCTGCTATTGGTTATTGACCGGAGACGTGTCTCGGTCATGTCTACATAGTTCTTGAACCCATAGGGTCCGCACGCTTAAAGTTAGATGACAGTTATATTATGAGTTTATGTGTTTTGATGTACCAAAGGTTGTTCGGAGTCCCGGATGAGATCACGGACATGACGAGGACTCTCGAAATGGTCGAGACATGAAGATTGATATATTGGATGACTATATTTGGACACCGGAAAGGTTCCGGGTGAGAATGGGACAATATAGAAGCTCCGGGAGGTTACCGGAACCCCCCGGGAGGTATATGGGCCTTAATGGGCCTTAGTGAAAAGGAGGGGAAAGGGGCAAGGAAGGGGGCGCGCCCCCCAAGCCCAATCCGAATTGGGAGGGGGGCCGGCCCCCCTTTCCTTCCTCCCTCCTTCCTCTTCCTTCCCTCTCCCTCTCCAAATAGGAAAGGGAGGAGTCCTACTCCCGGTGGGAGCATGACTCCCCCCTTGGGCGCGCCTCTCCCCTTGGCCGCCCCCTTCCTCCACTCCTTTATATACGGGGGAGGGGGCACCCCATAGACACAACAATTGATCATTGATCTCTTAGCCGTGTGCGGTGCCCCCCTCCACTATAGTCCTCCTCGATAATATCATGGTGGTGCTTAGGCGAAGCCCTGCGTCAGTAGAACATCATCATCGTCACCATGCCGTCGTGCTGACAGAACTCTCCCTCGACACTCGGCTGGATCGGAGTTCGAGGGATGTCATCGAGCTGAACGTGTGCAAGAACTCAGAGGTGCCATGCTTTCGGTGCTTGATCGATCGGTCGGGCCGTGAAGACGTACGACTACATCAACTGCGTTTTGCTAATGCTTCCGCTTTCGGTCTACGAGGGTACGTGGACACACTCTCCCCTCTCATTGCTATGCATCACCATGATCTTGTGTGTGCGTAAGAATTTTTTTTGAAATTACTACGTTCCCCAACAGAAGTGGCCCGACTCTTGGCGGCAGGGTTCATCATTGAAGTTTTTCATCCTGAATGGTTGGCTAACCCGGTGCTGGTACTTAAGAAAAATGGCACTTGGCGTATGTGTGTGGATTATACAGACCTTAATAAGGCCTGTCTGGCTAATCATTTTCCTCTCCCTCGTATTGATCTGATTATTGATGCTACGGTGGGTTGTGAGCGTTTGAGCTTTTTGGATGCTTATTCCGGTTATCATCAGGTCAAGATGGCAATTAAGGACCAGGAGAAGATAGCTTTCATCACTCCCTTTGGAGCCTTCTACTATGTATCTATGCCTTTTGGGCTCAAGAGTGCTTAGGCGACTTACCAACGGTGTGTTCAGAATTGCCTTCACGGCTAGATTGGACGCAATGTTCATGCCTATGTGGATGATATTTTTGTGAAATCCAGGAAGAAGGAGACTTTGATAGATGATCTGAAAGAGACCTTTGACAATCTCTGGGTCTATCAAATGATGCTTAACCCAGCCAATGTTTTCTTTGGCGTGCCAGCAGGCAAGTTATTGGGTTTCCTGGTTTCTAAGAGGGGCATTGAAGCTAACCCGGAGAAAATCAAGGCTATCACTTCTTTGACTAAGCCGGCGTGTATCAATGACGTCCAACATTTGGCGCGTTGTTTGCGGCTTTGAGCCGGTTTATAAGCCGCCTGAGAGAGAAGGCTATCCCTTTGTATCAAATGATGAAGAAGACATATGACTTTGTTCGGAGTGATGCTGCTAATGAGGCGTTTGAGGCGCTTAAAAAATAGCTCGCTGAGCTGCCGGTTCTTGCAGCTCCTATTGAGAAGGAGCCCTTGCTTTTATACGTGGCTGCAAACAACAGAGCTGTTAGTGTGGCAGTTGTTATTCAAAGGAAGGAGCCAGGCAAGGAGTATCAGGTTCAAAGTTTGGTTTATTATGTCAGTGAGGTGCTCATTGAATCTAAGCAGAGATACCCACATTGGCAGAAATTGGTTTACGACGTGTTTATGATGAGTTGCAAGTTGAAGCAATATTTCCTTGGGCATCCCATCATTGTGTTTAGTTCTACTCCCTTGGGAGATATTATTCAAAACAGAGAAGTCACAGGTTGGGTAGCTAAGTGGGCCATTGAGTTTAGACCCCATGGCTTGAAGTATGTGCCTCGGACGGCTATAAAATCTCAAGCACTTGTGGACTTCATCAATGACTCGACAGAGCTGCAGATGCCTGAGGATAAGCCGAATAATACATATTAGACTATTCATTTTGATGGATCCAGGCAATTGAAAGGCTTAGGGGCTGGAGTTATATTGACTTCCTCAGGAGGCGATAAATTTTGTTATGTTTTAAGGTTGACGTTCCCTTGTACTAACAATGCAGCTGAGTATGAAGCCTTACTTCATGGTCTTCGGATGGCTAAAGAGATGAATCTAAGCCGGGTAAGGTGCTTTGGCGACTCAGATTTGGTGGCTCAGCAAGTGTCAGGAACTTGGGATTCAAAGGACCCACTCATGGCGGCTTATCGCCGAGAGGTTGACACAATTTCAAAGGTTATCAAGTGGAGCATGTTGATCGCAGGAAAAATGAGGCTGCTGATGGATTAAGCCGACTGGGGTCTCAGCATAAGCCGGTCCCCCTAATGTTTTCCTTGATTGTTTTGCATAACCCATCAGTTAAGTTGCCTACAGAGGATGACTTGGCAGTTCCTGACCCAGAGGCACAGTTGGTGGCGACTCTCCATGTTATCCCTGATTGGACTATTCTGTATTTGGCTTATATGACCCGGGGCGAGTTACCTGAGGATGAAACCTTGGCCGGGCAAATAACCCGAAGGTCTAAGTCAATGACTATTGTCAATGGTGAACTCCACAGATGTAGTGTTACATGAGTGTTTCAGCGATGCATTTCTCCTGAGGAAGGCCGTGAAATTCTAAGGGAGATTTGATAGGTGGGAACCCGATGAATGAGTTCACGCCCGAGGGTGGCCCGATCTTGACGTCGTAGGATCGAATCGGGAGGGATAACTAGCTGCAAGCAGCCGGGATAACTAGCTTTATACCTGCCAAGGTTGGATGCAACCCGTATGTTGGGATGGCTGACCGAAGCTACAAGAACTCCAACCCGCTGTCCGAACAATCACAGAACTACAAACTGGGACAAATCCACACAAAACAGCCGGAACCGTAGAGCACGAACTAGGGGGAACCAGAGGCTCCTTCTCGCGAATCCGAATGAACTCACAAGAGCAAAGGTAGCAAGATCTCTCGGATCTCTCTAGCAGTCTTGCTGCATAAGCTTGTAGCTGAATGATTTGACAAAAGGTTTCTCTAGAGGATGGGGGAGATGGGGTTTTATAGCAGGGACAACCCCCCTTAGCTAGGTGTGAAAATGGTTTTAAAAGTAAGCAGGTTTGCATGGCTTCCTTGGGTGAATAAGCAGTCAACTTTGGGAGTTGTTGGAGAGCTCCTCGGAAATTCGCGAAGTCTTGACAGTCTGGACACCTTCCACGAGAATGACTAGTACTTTTGACTCACAACTCCAAATGATGTGAGGTTTTTTGCATTGGAAAGATAATTTGATTTAGCTTCTGTTGATATTCCCCTATGGCCCCGTCTCTACACCACATGGGTGTGGCACACCAAAACATCAGAGGTAAAAACTGACAGCATTAGCTTCACTTGAAACTTGTTTTCTCCAAACTTGTTCCTCCAAACCGGTTGCTGTGACGCCCCGATAATTAAGCTACAGTAATCCCCCGTTAATGGTTCCATGTCATCACATTACTGTTGCTAATCCTCGCTTGATCCAAAACATAACTCAATTCAAATTCAAATCTAAGTCCAAAACTCAAAGTTTTCAAACGTAAAAGCTAAAATGTTCAAAATGTGGAAAATAATCCTTGGATATTTTTCATGTTGGAACCAACCTCTTTTGAGTTCCTAAAATGCCCCTGGGATTTTAATTTGTGGTCCAGCAACATTTATCTTGCCTTGTTTAATTTCTAAAAATACCTAGTCACTTCCAAATGCCTTGAAACATTCTGTGGCAGTTTCATAATTCACAAAGTATTTATGTGGCCTAGTTCCACATTTATCAAAAGTGTTTTGGCAGCCCTAATTATTTCTAGGCAACTTCTGTTAATAAAGAAAAAGAAGGAGCACAACCTAATCTACTAGGCTTTGGCCCAAGTGGCTGGGAAGGCCCAACCCACCACTGGTGCCATCCCCTTCTTCCTGTTCACGGGAGGGGGTCGTGGCGGCCATCCACCCCGCCATGGCCGCTGATGCCGCTGCTGTCGTTCATCCCGCGGTTGAGGGGATGGATAAGAGCACCCCAAGCCCCTCCTCTCTCTCCGTGCCAAACCCTAGCGCCCACTTTCCCCATCTCGCGCCCCTCACTCTCCCGCGGTGGATCCCCTCCGCCCCGACGCCGTCCGTCGCCCTCACCTCCTCACCGGTCCTCCCGAGCCACATGAAGACGTCGAGGAGCTTCGCCGGCCTCATCCTCGTCGATTCCACAGCAGCTCAAGCGGGGGAGCGCCGCATCGCCGCCATCTGGTCGTCTTCCCTGCCACAGCCACGGCACCATCGCCGTCGATCTTCAACACCGGCGCCTCCCCGCGGTTCCGAGCACGTCCACGACCACCCTCACAGTGAGCCGCGTCCATTCCCCTTCCTTGCCCCCTCGATTTGTTGCCGTAGCCACCATCCTCGAGCTCATCCGGGCTCCCGCGTACGCGTACGTGCGTGCTTGGTGCCGCTGCTCTCTGTCTCTGATACTTCATGTTGCTACTGCTCTTACATTGCTCCTTGTGTTGCTGCTGCCTCGCTTGGCGCAAGCTGCCGCCCTTACCCATGTCCAGCCCTGCGCACCTTGTCCCGGCCACGCTCGCCGTCGCCCACGGCCTTCTACGAGCGCACGCTCACCGCGCCTGGCGCTAGCCGCTGCTCGCCCTGGCCGCGTCCAAGGCATGCCCCCGCAGCGCTCGGCCCTGCCTACTGCCTATAGCGCCGCCGTTGCTGCCACTTATTGCTACCTGCTGCTGCCTGGCCATGGCCGATGCGGCCATGTGCTGTGCATATGTGCGCACAAGCCGTGAGGCTGGTTGTTCCTCTGGCCGGCCAGGTGCAAAGTAGTTTAGCTCTAATTACTAGTTAGTTTGGCTACTAGCCTATGGCAGGTGGACCCCCCCCTCTAAATATCCACTTAAAAAGAAAATGCTAAAATATGTGTGAATGACACCTGGGTCCCACTGATCCCATTGACCAGTCAAATGCTGACTGGGATAACCCAGTCAATGACATGCGGGTCCCCTAGGCCCTTTGACTAGTTAACAATCTTAGTTGACTGCTGACTAGGCAGTCAACTGGACCCCACCAGTTAGCCTCCATGGCTAGCACATGGCTGGGTACACTTAGTATTTTTTCTGTTTATTTTTGAATTAAATTAAATTGCAGAATATCTTTAAAATTTCGGAAAATCTTAGAAATTAAACCGTAGCTTGGATGGAGAAACTTTATACATGAAAGTTGCTCAGAATTTCGAGACGAATCCGGATATGCGGTCCGTTCGTCTACCACACGTCCCTAGCATAGCAAACATGCAACTTTTCCCCTTCGATTCATCTGTCTGACAGACGTCCGGAACCGGGAAACTTTCTCGGATGTTTCCCCCTTCGCCAGTAACGCCTAGCACCGCGTTAGAACACGTCTAGTCTGCCTCTTGTCCTTTTATGCTCTTGCTTGCTATGTATTTACTGTTTTCTCCCCCCTCTTCTTTTCGGTAGACCCCGAGACTGCTGTTGATGTCCTTGTGATCGACTACGTCGACGACGACCCTCCTTCTTGTCTGAGCAACCAGGCAAGCCCCCCCCTTTGATCATCATGATATCGCCCATTCTATACTTTCATGCTTGCATTAGATTTTGCTACTGTTATTCTTTGCTCCTATTCTGATGCATAGCCTGCTTTTGTACCTGCTTATTGTTACCTACTTGCTTATCCTAAACTGCTTAGTATAGGTTGGCTAGTTATCCATCAGTGACCCCCACTTGTCCTTATTGCCCCTGCTTCATCATCGATGCCTCGATTGACGTGATCGACGACCAGAGCCCGACACCTCACATCACATCACGCCCCTTTAGTTGCTCGACTCTGCAGAGCTACTATCGAGTGCCGAGGGTGATCCCTCATAACGCACTCCTGCTGATAATTCTGTAGTGTAGCTATTCGGTCGTGGTCATCGAGGGTGATTTCCTCTTTCACCATTCCCGATACGGCTCTGTCGTTCAACACCTTAAGTGTGAACCTCGAGGGTGGTCCCTCTTATGTTCACCTTGATGATTACATTGAGTGGAATCCACCGGGGGTGATTCCTCGGGTTTTCCCCTTGATGTTTGGACACACGGTTATAATGACTTTACTCCAGACCTTGGTGAAAGTCGGGCAGGCCCGGAGAGCACCCGCAAGATAATGATGTGGCACGGCCGGGCATTTTGAGCCCTTGTCGTAAGTCCACGAGACGGGGCGACAGGGTCACTTTCGATCGTGAGTCTCTGCTCGTCTCCCCAAGCTAATAATACACTATGGTTTGGGTATTTGTTCTGAGTTGGCCTCTGGCCTTTACGCACTAACCACCACGCGAGAATAGATATGGGCCTCGACGTCGCAGTATCAGCCGAAGCTTTGTCAGACGTCCAGTTCAGCAGTGCGGCACGGTCGGATCGTGCTGGCCATCCGATGCGGTGCTGGTATTCACCATGCGCGCAATGACCCGGAGTGTTGCGGGTGATGGGCCCAAGACCCCGGAGTGCTTGGGATGTAGACGGGCGGGGACCTCTCTGCTGAGCCTAGGTCGGGCTGCGACGTGTTGATCTTCCGAGGGCGGGCATTGACCCCAGAAAGGTGTGTCCGGCCAGAGTGATCGAGCGTGTTGGGTAACGTGGTGCACCCCTGCAGGGAAGTTATATATTCGAATACCATGTCCACGGTAATGGACGTTCAGACTTATATCCTGATCTTATACAACAACAAATGGATACTTGAGATATGTGGCTCCGGGATTGCTTTCTCGCAGGGAGTCGAGGAAGGATCTCTGGGCGTTATGTTACAACATGTTTGTTAAATATTAAACTGCTATTCTTTACTCTTCTACATGCTGCAAGATGCTCGGAGCTGCGTGAAGATGCTAGTCTTCCATAGGCTAGGCCTTCCCCCTCTATTCTGGCATTCTGCAGTTCAGTCCACACATACAAACCTTCCATTTGATATCAGTGCATACTTAGTATAGATCTGATGCTTGCGAGTACTTTGGATGAGTACTCACGGTTGCTTTGCTACCCCTTTTCCCCCTTCTTTCTTCTTTCCGGTTGATGCAACCAGATGGTGGATCCTTGAAGCCAGATGCCACCGCCGATGGATGCTACTACGTGGAGACCGCCGACGACCAGGAGTAGTTAGGAGGTCTCAGGCAGGAGGCCTTGCCTCTTCGATCGTGTTGCTTTTGTGCTAGCCTTCTTAAGGCACCCTTGTTTAACTCATGTCTGTACTCAGATATTGTTGCTTCCGCTGACTCTTGTGTTTTGAGCTAAGTATTCGAGCCCTCGAGGCCCCTGGCTTGTAGTATAAAGCTTGTATTATTTTGATTTGTGTCTAGAGTTGTGTTGTGATATCTTCCCGTGAGTCCCTGATCTTGATCGTACACGTTTGCGTGTATGATTAGTGTACGATTGAATTGGGGGCGTCACAGTTGCTTCAAGAGCTCATAGGTTCTTGCATTTCTTCCATTTGATACCTAAGTTCAACCAACAACAATGGGGATGAAAGTGCAGCCATGTGTTCAAGATTGTGGTATGAACTTAAGTTAGCGTTCACCTGGCCATGTGTTTGCTTGATTCGGCTTAGTAATCCTTTCCAACTAAATTGTGCACTTTTCTGAAATGTCATGTATGATATACCCATGTGCTCATCATCCTTCCTCCCTTGATGAAGAGTCGTCCTCGACTCTCTTTGATCTGCAAAGGATAAGTAGAAGGGAAGTAGATAATATCCATGCAAAGAAATAATGTAATTCTCATTTGTAGCTTTCACCTTTGAATTGTGTTGCATCTGATCATGTACTTGTTTGTCACAACTTGGAGTTTGTCCAGGGATGATTGGTCTTGTTTCAATGACCGAGATGTCCTCATCATCCCCCCTTTCTTGAAAAGGAGTCGTCCTCGACTCTACTTGGTCATAACACAAAAGAAAACAGGGCAATACCAAATCATAATGCAAAGGTTTCATGATATAGAGTATTTTAGTTTTCAGCTTTGCTATCTTATGGACAATGCAAACATGATGTTTTGTTCGACTTAGGAGTTCCTTCCAGCAAATATTTCCATGGATCACAAATTTATAACCCATCACTATCATGTTCTTATCAGCCTCCCTCTCTAGGACAGAAGTTGTCCTCAACTTTATTTGGTATGCAAAATTATAGCACAAGGACAATACAAAATAACTAGGAAAAGAAAAGGATGAATAATCATGTGCAACATTAAGTTTTATTGGATCTTTTATAGCCTCTTCAAGATTAGCAAAACCATATTGCTGGACGGATGATGTACCAAACAATTTTTCTCTAATCTTATCATGCCATTGCTTCAAAAACTCATACGTGCATACCTCTGGCTTCATAAAAATGGAAGATCCTTTTTGTTTTACCTCATTGAGTACTTCAATGCCTTTCTGAAAATCAATCTGCACACATGCACCTTGTATAGTGGTGTTCCACGTGCACCACAATTGTTCCTGAATCTCGTCCTCCCATCGTTTCAAGAGAGCTGATAGGTATGACTTTTTCATCTGCACATATTGTAAAGAATTTTTTTTTGTGAAAGGTTAGTAATTGAATACTCCTCTCTCTTTTCATTTGGTGGATCACTCATCTCTTTCATATTATCGGGAAACACCTCAAGCTCACGTTTGGCGGACTCACACAACTCACTAATCCTCTCTCTTGGATAATATGGTATATTATGTTCTGGTTCACTCATCTCTCTAATAAGGTGTGGAATGATCTCAATCTCACATTTTGTGGACTCACTCACCTCACTTTCTTTATCACTCTCAATATATGGAATCGTGGAAAGTGGACACTCTTCCTCACATTTGGTGGAGTCACTCAACTCATTTTTCTTTTCACTCTCAAGTGGTGAGATTTTTGAAAGTGGACACTCTTCCTCACTTTTGGTGGAGTCACTCAGCTTGCTTTTCTTATCACTCTCAAGTTGTGGGATTTTGGACTGTGGACTCTCTTCCTCACATGGAATTAGAGGCACATGTTTCTTGGATGTTGGGACAATAGCAGTGGTCAAGATGGCAACACTAGGAATGAGCTTCTCATGTAAACATGGGCTATGAATCACCGAAGTCGGTTCATCAACCACGGTCATTCTTTGCGGTAGGTCATCGACGTGCCGATGGGTGCCATAACTTTGTTGTCGGCCATGACGTTGCCGTGATTCATGAGCAGCAGCGACATGCCTAGGGGCAGCAATAGCTTGCCCTCGGGCATGCCATCCTTGCCGCATTTCAAGAGCAACAGCGCCACACCCATGAGCAGCAGCAACACTATGCCCTCGAGCATGTCCTCCTTGTCGCACTTCTTGAGTAGTAGTGACACGCCCACGGGCAACAACATCATGCCCTCGAGCATGTCTTCTTTGCTGCACTTCATGAGAAACAGGGTATTGTTGGTGTCCAACACCGTCACCACCTGCTCGAAGACGCTCATGAAACATCCTTCCAAGGTCTCGAACCATGTTCCGTAATTCCTGAAAATCATCACATGTGATCGGGGCATCTGCTTTCCCATGGTTTTCTCCATGAACACTCGATCTAGATCCTGCCATGTTAGTACGGCCAAAAGTGGAATAGGATAATTTTGTGGAATCACACAATCTCACCTCTTACACACCAAAGTTCTTATGAGTTCACATCAGATTGTGCTTCTCCCGGATGTGTTAAAGCGATTGAAAAACAGGGATCAAAGAACTAGCTTCGGTTTTTTGTGGAGCTCGGTGGGGTAAACAAAAAGGGGCTTGTGCTGAAATCAAGTTGTTGCAAACCAAGAAAAATATGTGGATGGATCTGCTGCACCTTTACATCAAGATTGAAAAACACAACACACAAGCTTCTGAAATATTTCTATCAAGCTGAAACTTTTGGATCTTACACAAGACTTTCTTTTTCTCTCTTGACTTTTTTCCACTCTTTTTTTTCTCTCTTTGATTTTTTTTCCACTCTTTTTTTTCTCTTCCTAAGCACAACAACCAAATCTGAAAGCAATTATGAAGATGAACTTGGTGCAGATCTAAAAGATGAAGAACATGCAAGGTATGCAACAACAAGATCTCAGCACCAATAAGGCTTGGATTTATTTTTGGTGGGGCTTTGGACTTCTAGGACAGAAAATATAGCATGAAAAACACTCAATGTAAAGGGATGATAGCAAGATAAACTTGGATAACAGATCCTACCGTGTCAACGAAGGCTCTGATGCCAGATGATAGGTGGGAACCCAATGAATGAGTTCACGCCCGAGAGTGGCCCGATCTTCACGTCGTAGGATCGAATCGGGAGGGATAACTAGCTGCAAGCAGCCGGGATAATTAGCTTTATACCTGCCAAGGTTGGATGCAACCCGTATGTTGGGATGGCTGACCGAAGCTACAAGAACTCCAACCCGCTGTCCGAACAATCACAGAACTACAAACTGGGACAAATCCACACAAAACAGCCGGAACCGTAGAGCACGAACTAGGGGGAACCAGAGGCTCCTTCTCGCGAATCCGAATGAACTCACAAGAGCAAAGGTAGCAAGATCTCTCGGATCTCTCTAGCAGTCTTGCTGCATAAGCTTGTAGCTGAATGATTTGACAAAAGGTTTCTCTAGAGGATGGGGGAGATGGGGTTTTATAGCAGGGACAACCCCCCTTAGCTAGGTGTGAAAATGGTTTTAAAAGTAAGCAGGTTTGCATGGCTTCCTTGGGTGAATAAGCAGTCAACTTTGGGAGTTGTTGGAGAGCTCCTCGGAAATTCGCGAAGTCTTGACAGCCTGGACACCTTCCACGAGAATGACTAATACTTTTGACTCACAACTCCAAATGATGTGGGTTTTTTTGCATTGGAAAGATAATTTGATTTATCTTCTGTTGATATTCCCCTATGGCCCCGTCTCTCCACCACATGGGTGTGGCACACCAAAACATCAAAGGTAAAAACTGACAGCATCAGCTTCACTTGAAACTTGTTTTCTCCAAACTTGTTCCTCCAAACCGGTTGCTTCAAGAGCTCATAAGTTGTTGCATTTCTTCCATTTGATACCTAAGTTCAACCAACAACAATGGGGATGAAAGTGCAGCCATGTGTTCAAGATTGTGGTATGAACTTAAGTTAGCGTTCACCTGGCCATGTGTTTGCTTGATTCGGCTTAGTAATTCTTTCCAACTAAACTGTGCACTTTTATGAAATGTCATGTATGATGTACCCATGTGCTCATCAAGATTCATGAAGGATATTGCGTTCATCATGCTGGCTCTAAATCTCTTGTTGCTAAAGCTTTTCGTCATGGGTTTTATTGGCTGGCGGTTCATCCTGATGCAGAAGATCTGGTCAGTAGGTGTGATGGTTGTCAGAAATTTTCAAGACGAGCTCATGTGCCGGCTTAAGAATTGAGCATGATTCCAATTACTTGGCCGTTTGCAGTCTAGGGGCTGGATATAGTTGGACCTTTTAAAAGGTCCAAGGATAAAAAGACTCATCTCTTGGTAGCTGTTAACAAGTTTACAAAGTGGGTTGAAGCTGAGCCGGTCAGTAAATGCGATGCAGCCACAGCGGTTCAATTCATCAAAATGGTGATCTTTCATTTTGGATACCCTCATAGTATCATTACTGATAATGGCACTAATCTGTCTAAGGGTGCGATGAAAGAATTCTGTCAACAAGAGCATATCCGGCTTGATTTATCATTAGTGGCTCACCCCCAGTCTAATGGTTAAGCTGAAAGAGCCAATCCAAAAATCTTGCAAGGTATCAAACCCTGGCTTATGGTCCCTTTGCAGAGGACACTGGGTTGTTGGGTGGAAGAGTTGCCCTCAGTGCTTTGGAGTATCAATACCACCCCAATAGGTCTACGGGTTACACACCTTTCTTCATGGTTTACGGCGCATAGGCGTTTCTCCCTAGTGACATACGCCATGACTCGCCTCGCGTGACGGCTTATGTTGAAGCTGATAATGAGAAAGCACGTCAGGATGCTATTGAGTTGTTGGATGATTTAGGGCCTCTGTCGTTTCATTTATGAGAATTTGAGTCTTTATTGTTACTTCATAAGGTCACTTGGGGGCTTCCTGCTCATTTAGCATAGCTATGATTACCCTTTTGATCTGGCTTGTACGCCTGGATTGCAAAAAACTTGGGGGCTTCCTGCTCATTGAGCATAGCTATGACTACCCTACTGGTCCGGCTTGCACCCCTGGATCGAAATATTACTTGGGGGCTTCTTGTTAAATGAACAAAAGCTTTGTTGCCCTCATAATAGGCTTGGACGCCATGTGTATTCACAAAAAATCCGGGTTATCCTGCCTTTGTATGCTTGCCACTCCGACCAGGTAATCTTGGAATGACTCGTCGTACTCCTGACAGTTAATCTTTTAAAGACCCTGAACTTGTCAAAGTTAAAATGGTGATTGGTCATGTGAGGCCCGGCTTACAAGTTTGAATTAAGGAGTAATTCAGTGGCTGTGCAGCCCTTGAATAGAACTTGATGTTGAGGCTTGGCAGCCTTTGAATGCCTGTCTTCTGTTTTCTATTGCCTTTGATTCTTTTTTGGGGATTTTTGTTTGTACCATATTGATATATGGTTGAATTTTGATTCAGGCCATGATGTTTGGATCTTTATTTGATAACATCTGGTGTTTTGTTAACACGGCCTGGCTTTGGACGTTAAGTCACCAGTGTATGATGATCATATGTTTGGAGTCCTATTGAGGGAGTCCTGGACTAGGGGGTCCGGATAGCCGAACTATCATCATTGGCTGGACTCAAAGACTATGAAGATACAAGATTGAAGACTTCGTCCCGTGTCCAGATGGGACTTTCCTTGGCGTGGAAGGCAAGCTTGACGATACGAATATGTAGATCTCCTACCATTGTAACCGACTCTGTGTAACCCTAGCCCTCTCCTGTGTCTATATAAACCGGAGGGTTTTAGTCCATAGGACGAACAACAATCATACCATAGGCTAGCTTCTAGGGTTTAGCCTCCATGATCTCGTGGTAGATCCACTCTTGTACTACCCATATCATCAATATCAATCAAGCAGGAGTAGGGTTTTACCTCCATCGAGAGGGCCCGAACCTGGGTAAAAACATCGTGTCCCTTGCCTCATGTTACCATCCGTCTAGACGCACAGTTCGGGACCCCCTACCCGAGATCCACCGGTTTTGACACCGACATTGGTGCTTTCATTGAGAGTTCCTCTGTGTCGTCGCTCATAGGCCCGATGGCTCCTTCGATCATCAACAACAACGCGGTCCAGGGTGAGACTTTTCTCCCCGGACAAATCTTTGTATTCAGCGGCTTTGCACTGCGAGCCAATTCGCTCGGCCATCTGGAGCCGATTGAAAGCTACGCCCCTGGCCATCAGGTCAGATTTGGAAGTTTGGACTTCACAGCCGACATCCGCGGAGACTTGATCTTCGACGGATTTGAGCCACAGCCGAGCGCGCCGCACTGTCACGATGGGCATGACCTAGCTCTGCCGCCGGACAGTGCCCTGGAGGCCGCACAAGAGTCCGCTCCGACCCTTAACTCGGAGCCGACTGCGCCGATCGAGGATGGGTGCCTAGACACCGCCTCGGGGGCTGCTACCTCTACGGCGATGGAGCCGAATACCGACCCTGTCCCTTGTGAAGCTCGTGACTCCGAGGTGTCGGACTCCTCCGGACTCCGAACCTCCCGCGCCTCTACCAATCGAATCCGATTGGGCGCCGATCATGGAGTTCACCGCTACGGACATCTTTCAGCACTCGCCTTTTGGCGACATCCTTAACTCACTAAAGTATCTCTCATTATCAGGAGAGCCCTGGCCGGACCACGGTCAGGACGGTTGGGACGCGGACGACGAAGAAATTCAAAGCCCACCCACCACCCAATTTGTTGCCACTGTCGACGATATAACTGACATGCTAGATCTCGACTCCGAAGATATCGACGGTATGGACGACATTGCCGGAGACGACCAAGAACCAGCGCCCACAGGGCACTGGAAAGCCACCTCAACTCACGATGTATACATGGTGGATACACCAAAAGGAAGCGATAACGAGGAACAACGGGACGCTGCGAGGCATAATTCCCCCGAAAAATAGCCAAAACAGCGACGCAAGCGTCGCCCGAAGTCCCGCCTCGATAACAACAACACCCATATCGACCCAGCCATAGAGCAGGGCGAACCAGTGGACGACGAACATGCCACCAAGCAACCATCTGAACAAGATGAATTGGATAAACAGTCCATCCCCGGCGAAAACAACAGTCCGGATGATCTCACGTCGGACACATTGTTAGAACAGAAAAATCTTCACAAAAGGCTCGTCACCACTGCACGAAGTCTGAAGAAGCAGAAGCAGAAGCTCAAAACAGCGGAAGACATACTCAGAATGAGATGGAGCAAGGTACTCAAGACCGTGGACAAGTACGGCGATAGCCGCCAAACAAAGAGCTACCCGAAGCGCAAACTATTGCCCGAATTCGACGAAGAGGCCATGGAGCCCCCACAATCAAAAAACAAAGGGGCTGCCTGGTCGGATAGACGACCACATGGCAAACAAAGAGAGGCAAGCGGCGCCGCACACAAGCCGGCACGCGATCCACATAAGGATCTTCACAAAAAGGATAGCCCGGTCAGGTCCATCTATGGGCCAAGAAGGAAGGCTCCTGGGAGCAAAACAACACGACGAGTGTTCAAAAATAATGGCACACCTAAATACAGGGGCGCCGCACACCCCCTATGTTTCACCGATGAGGTACTGAATCATGAATTTCCAGCGGGATTCAAGCCCGTAAACATAGAGGCATACGACGGAACAACAAACCCCGGAGTCTGGATTGAGGATTACATCCTACACATACATATGGCTAGAGGAGACGATCTCCACACCATAAAATACCTACCCCTCAATCTCAAAGGGCCAACCCGGCATTGGTTCAAAAGCATCCCAGAAAATACCATTGGAAGTTGGGAAGAGCTCGAGGACGCATTTCGGGCAAATTTTCAGGGGACTTATGTCCGCCCTCCGGATGCAGACGATTTAAGTCACATAACTCAACAACCTGGAGAGTCAGCCCGCAAATTCTGGACTAGGTTCCTTACCAAAAAGAACCAAATAGTCAACTGTCCGGATGCCGAAGCCTTAGCAGCCTTCAAACATAACGTCCGAGACGAATGGCTCGCCAGACACCTCGGCCAGGAAAAGCCAAGGACAATGGCCGCATTAACAAGCCTCATGACCCGCTTTTGCACGGGAGAAGATAGCTGGCTGGCAAGATGCAGCACCAGCGACCCGAGTACATCCGAGGTCAGAGATGGAAATGGGAAACCACGACGCAGAAAAGACCAGCGTCGGAATAAGGAAAATAGCCCAAAGAGCACGACAGTTAACGCCGGGTTCAAAAGCTCTCGGCCGAACAACAAAACACTGCCTCTTAAGGACAACAGTGACGAGCTATCCAATCTAAACAAAATCTTGGACAAGATATGTCAAATCCACAGTACCCCCGGGAAGCCTGCAAACCATACTCACAGAGATTGTTGGGTCTTCAAGCAGTCCGGCCGACTTAACGCCGAACACAAGGGGCTCGTGCACCAAGTGAGGACGAGGACGAACCCCACAAGCAGAGCGCCGTGAAACAAAAGACTTTCCCACAAGAAGTCAAAACAGTGAATTCACTTCAAGTGATAACAAGGAAAAATAGGGTGGCACCTACTAAAGTACGCGCCGCACGGTCCACCCGAGCGGAGTCCCGAAACTGGATGTCAAAACCAATTACTTTCGACCATCAGGATTACTCCAGAAGTATTCGAAATGCAGGATGGACTGCTTTGATATTGGATCCTATAATCGACAGGCTACAGTTTACACAAGTCCTAATGGATGGCGGCAGCGATATAAACCTGCTATACCAGGACTCAATCCGCAGAATGGGGATAGACCCTACCAAAATTCGCCATAGCAACACTTCCTTTAAAGGAGTACCGCCAGGCCCTTATGCCAATTGAAGTTGTGTTCGGTTCATCCGACAACTTCCATCGCGAAAAGCTAATCTTCCATATCGCCCCATTTAAAAGTAGCCATCAAGCACTATTGGGACGCGAAGCTTTCGCCCGCTTTAACGCAATACCGCATTATGCGTCTCTTACACTCAAAATGCCCGGTCCACGCAGTATCATCTCATTAAAAGGTAACTTCGAGTGTTCCTCGACCGCGGAAGAACGTGAGACTGCCTTGACAGCCACACACCAATCCGGCTTTGATGATCAAAGCTCCTAAAACAGGTCATTCAGATCCCCAGACACGGTTAGACGAGTCCGGTATAAATAAACAAGGGGCTTACTAGCCACATACCCCTTTACAAGGGGCTAAAAGCATGAACAATGAGAGCCAAAAAAGCTCAATTTTATTCATTTTTTAAATCATGCTTCGTTTTAAATACATTTTTTGCACACTCTTTTTCCAAACTAAGTTCTTCTCTCTTTACAGATGAACAACGTGCTACACCCGTCCAGGATACAGCACAACGGAGACACAGGCGTAGACGTGCAGCAGGGACCCGTTACAAGGATTCTTTTCAGATTAAGACCCTGCGTAAACCTTTTTTACTGTCTCTTGTTGATACACATCCTCTGGTCTCTTACCATAACCGTGGAGGAGGCTGGCGCTTTGGCATCGGCCGCGTCAGAAGTTTTTGCGCGTACTTGGACACTAGGGACTTAGGGCATTGTTCTGCCCATCATCATAAAGACCGAATACCTTAGGGAGTGTTCGGCGTCTCGAGTTAGGCCTTATATGCATCAGCTCCGAATCATGTCTTTGGTCAAATGTTGGGTTTGCCCGGCTCTTGTGTTTTGCTGCCTTACGTTCCGCTCTATCGGCTAACGCGGCACCAGGAGAACTACTGCGATTGTGCCCCGGTTCGGCCGGGTGAGCACCTCAGTAGAGAAAGCCAAAAACTGACTGTCATGATATAGCGAGAGACTGGTCAACCACTCGATCGACCACCAGAATGTTTAGAATTCCTCCGCTTTGATGAAGGACCGTTTCCCGGTCAGGCACACATGCGCCCCGAGTTCAGAGAGCGCGGTGCCCCTAGGGGCTATATAGTAGCCCCACCATCGAAATCATATGGCTAAGTGAAAGTGATAAAGCATTATAGTCCGGTTGCCTAGTTTGCTACGCTATCACCTCCTTCACAGGATCAAGACGTTGCATTAAGTGTGAAAATGCGCCTCCCCCGCACCATGTGCGTGGGGGCTGAAGCCGAAGACTGCCATCTTTCAGGTTATATATACATATACATTAACGGCCGCACAAGAGATATTTCAATACTTGAACGCATAAGTATAAAAAGCCCTTATATTATAAATATAGTTTTACAAATCATACATGTCATTTGAACATAACGTTTTTCAAGCACTGCGACTCTATTAAGCGAGCGCCCCGCAGGACTTCCTCAAAATAGTGCTCGGCGGGTAATCGACTTCTGTCCGAACCCCGGGATGCAACGTCGGTGGCATCCATCTCTGCCCAGCATGTTTTGACACGGGCGAGGGCCATCCGTGCACCCTCTATGCATGCCGACCGCTTCATCGCCTTGATATGCGGCACCGCATCAAGGAACTGCTGCACTAAGCGAAAATAACTCTTCGGCTTGGGCCTGTCCGGCCACAGATGAGCCACGACATCCTTCATGGCAAGTCCGGACAACCTGTTCAACTCAGCCCACTCAGCCAATCGACCAGTTAACGGAAGTGGACGCTCCGGACTATGGAATTGAGACCAAAAAAGCTCTTCCATCTCGTGATCCTTTTGGCTTCGGAAGTGCACGACCGCGTCCGCCGCACTCGCCGCCAAATTTAGATAAGTATCCTCCGCACCCACAACTGGCCCAACTGAGCATACTTCGGGTCCGTAAACTTCCTACGCAGCAGAAAGGGCTTTACAGCCGCAATATCCCCGGCCTGACGCAGCTCCTCCTTTATAGCCCTCATCGCGGAGCGGGCATCTTTGGCTTCGGCAGTGGCCTTCTTCAGGTCCTCTTGCTCCGCTTGGCGTTCTCTTTCAAGAAACTCATAGCGGTCGGTAGCATCCTTCAGCTTCACGGCCATTTCGGCCATCTCCTCCCTGCTTCGGCAGTGAGCAGCCTTTTCGACTTTTAGCTCTTCGGCCGCCTTCGAGGCAGCCGCATCACTCTTTCTAGCTTGCTCCTTGACTCGGGCAAGCTCCGCCCGAAGCTCCTCCATAGCAGCGGCGCCATCTGCATCAAGCATACATATTGTCAGGCGTGGGCATCAGCCCCCTTACTAGGTGACCGCAGAGAAGCCACCTACCTTGTGACTCGTCAAGCCGTTTATTGACCAGCACGATGTTCGCATCCGCAACGTCAAGTTGCCGCTTCAGTTCGGCAACTACATCAGTCCGGCCGGCCACCAAACGCCCCGCCACCTGTACGGGAAGAGTGATACCTTATAACTAAGATTATGATCCTCGGCACGCCGTCGTTCTCGCCAACATACCGAGTCTCAGGGGCTACTATCTATATAGGGCGCATTCTAAGCGCAAAACTGTCAAAAATTATGGTCATTTTTACGTACGTCAAACCCCGTCAGTAAACTTCTGACGGCCTCATGCAACCCGCTCTCAGCGGATGAAATCTTTTCAATCACCGTACCCATTAATGTATGGTGATCTTCTGGGATAGACGCCCTCTCGAGCAGATCCTTCAGCTCCTCCGGCCGTACACCAGTTGGTGCCGAACTCTCCGGCCCCGCCGGACTCGGGGAGACCCTCCGCAACGACACCTCAGGGTCGTCCGCTCTCCATCATCTCCGGACGAAGATCCCCCAAAGATGAGCTCTGCTGAGAAGGGCTGAGATCCGAACTACAAGATAAGAACTTCGGCTATCCTCAGAAATAAAAACAGGGATGTCCCTTATTATGAAACTCCTCTTTTCTACTTACGGCTCGCTGGAGGGCCGATTCCCTTGGGGAAATAGTGCGGCCGGGGTTTCCCCTGGCGCAGGACCCTCCGGTGAAGATTTCTTCCCCCGCTTTGAGGTCTTGACCTCCGGACCTTCGGAAGCGGTCCTCTTCTCCTCCTGGAGGGAGGGATTCTCGATCCCCCCTTTCTTGAGAGCCTCTTTAGCAGAGGCAGTAGTTTCCCTGTTTCCCCCTTCGCCCTCTTCTAAAGGCACAGCCTCCAGCATCCTGGCTAACACGGGATCCGGCGTGGTCTCAGGGAAGGGGGTCGGACACCTTATTAGCTTTGCTTCTGCTATCCACTCCTGTTCAGGGGACAGCTTTTTAAAAGAGCGAGAATTATGATGAATATACGGATAGCACGTCCGGGCAAGGGAACTACTTACTTGAGTATCCGGGCGATTGCAGCTTAGGCCGGCATCCTCGGTCAAGTCCGGACACATCTCTTGTGATCCGAAGAACAATTTATACATCTCCACGGGCGTCGCACCCATGAGGTGGCGGAGAGCTCGCGGTCCCTCCGGATTGAATTCCCACAACCGGAGAGGGCGACGTTTGCAGGGCAGAAGGCGCCGGATCAGCATCACCTACGTCACTACGACCAGAGTGATCTCCCTCTCTTGGAGGTCTCGGATTCGGCCCTGCAGTATTGGTACGTCCTTGGACGGACCCCAGTCAAGCACTTTGTTGACCCACGACGCCAGCCGCTGTGGAGGGCCCGGACGAAAGGCAGGTGGCGCCACTTGCCTGGTGCCCCTAGGAGCGGTGATGTAGAACCACTCCTGTTGCCATAAACCAAGCTCCTCTTGAAAAGAGCCTTCGGGCCATGGAGCATCGGCCCTCTTGCTTATGACAGCCCCTCCGCACTCTGCCTGTCGCCCCTCAATCATCTTCGGCTCCATGTTGAAGGTCTTGAGCCACAATCCAAAGTGAGGGGTGGTGCGGAGGAAGGCTTCGCAGACAACAATAAAAGATGAGATGTGGAGGATGGACTCCGGAGCCAAGTCATGGAACTCCAACCCATAATAGAACATGAGCCCCCTCACGAAAGGGTCCGTCGGGAAGCCTAAACCCCGACGGAAGTGAGACATGAACACCACACTCTCACCAGGCTCGGGGGTGGGAATGACTTGCCCTTGGGCAGGCAGCCTATGTGAAATCTCGCAGGTTAGATACCTGGCGTCTCTCAGCTTTAGCACGTCCTCTTCCGTGACGGAAGAAGGCATCCACCGGCCCTGTAGGTCGGAGCCGGACATTGTCGAAGGTCCGAAGCACTCGAATCTGGAACCTTGGATGTTGGAACTCGGGGCGAGGGGCGGATTTGATCAAGGATTGAAGAAAAGAAACAGGCCTTGGTCTCATTATAAAGGGGTAGAATACCAAGAGCCGTCCCCGTGACCGTTTGGAACTCGCCTCCGATGGAGGGGGCGTGGCAACGGGCGCGGTTGGGTTACCCACATCCGTATTGATGAGAATCCTGGAATAAGGGAAACACGATCTCTGCTTCGACAAGACGTGCCAAGGAAACCGCTTCGCTAAACGCGCTGAGGTGGAACAATAAAAACAACTCGAGTAAAGGCTTGGCCATGGCGTGATGTCATGCTATGAAATACGTCAGCAGATTGAAGTTGTGTAAATATTATTCTCTCTACGGTGGTATGTGGAATTTATTTTGAAGAGCCGGACACTATCCTGGCGTTCACAATCTTCTATGATGTATTCGGAGGAGGAACCCGCCTTGCAATGCCGAAGACAATATGCGCGCCGGACTCGTCGTCATTGAAGCCTGGTTCAGGGGCTACTGAGTGAGTCCTGGACTAGGGGGTGTCCGGATAGCCGAACTATCATCATTGGCCGGACTCCAAGACTATGAAGATACAAGATTGAAGACTTCGTCCCGTGTCCGGATTTCCTTGGCGTGGAAGGCAAGCTTGGCGATACGGATATGTAGATCTCCTACCATTGTAACCGACTCTGTGTAACCCTAGCCCTCTCCGGTGTCTATATAAACCGGAGGGTTTTAGTCCATAGGACGAACAACAATCATACCATAGGCTAGCTTCTAGGGTTTAGCCTCCTTGATCTCGTGGTAGATCCACTCTTGTACTACCCATATCATCAATATCAATCAAGCAGGAGTAGGGTTTTACCTCCATCGAGAGGGCCCGAACCTGGGTAAAAACATCGTGTCCCTTGTCTCCTGTTACCATCCGCCTAGACGCACAGTTCGGGACCCCCTACCCGAGATCCGCCGGTTTTGACACCGACAACTGTACTCTAAAATTTTGTGGGATGTTACCCTTTGCTGTCTAAGGCGTTGTAAGCCGGTGGCATGAATAAATTACACAAAGTGTTGCGCTCTGTATTACTGTTGCCCTTATTACATATGGCCTGGTAAGCTGGCAGTACACATAAGTATCACATGTATGATATTTATTTTGTTATAGTTATATGAGGTTTTGATAAAGCGGCCCTGGTTATGGACGTTACAGTCACCAGTGGCTTGTTATATGGGGCTTTTTTGACCCGCCTTGGGGTAAACCGTCAAGGCACTTGTGCTCGGTTTGTATGCAAGGTTTATGACAATGTGCTTAGGCAAAATTGATACCGAGTATGAGCATAAACATTGGATCATCAAAGAAGATCAAAACATCTCATCAGTGTTATGCAGATCAACATGCACGATGGCATGACAGATAATTGTTTAAAGCTAGCCTATTACAAGGCAACAGACTGCCCAAAAGAGTAAGTGTTTCTGTAAGTTATCCCAGCTTGCAGATGCTAAGCCAGCCTGCGGCTCACTGGTCTTGGCCTTGGCAAGTTGAGGGTTGTGGGTCATCCAACACCGGTTCATCCTCCTCCTCTTCACCCATTGGCTGGAAGTCAGAGGTTGCCCAGTTGATTCCAGTCAAAGCCTTGAATACAGCCTCATCGCTAATAAGTGTGGACGGGTCAATGTCAGGGGCAAAAGTATGCTTACGAATTGGAGGCGTAAGGTTCTCGGATTCATGGATCGGCGCCTTGACCTTCTTGTTGTCAGCATCATAAACTGCCTGATAGTGGGAGTGGGATAGGTTGGTATCTTCAGCTAACTTACTTGCTAAAGGACGCATGTCCCTTGCTATTGAAGCAAAGTCCTCTGCGCTGAAGGGAGACCCGTCCTGTTTCACGCTGGGGCAGCCATTAGCCAAATTTTCTGGGTCAAGATCTGCTTGCCATGCTTTAGCCCGGGTTAGCGCGGTGAGTGCACCGGCCCTTGCAGCTGATTTCTTAAGCTCCTCGATCCGTTGGGGAAGCACATATAGCTTCTCTAGTGTGTCCTTGATGAGGGTTGGCGGTTGTTTCTTATGGCAACTGTGGAAATAGCTCGTTGTGCGCCAGTATATAATTGCTCTACAAGGGTGTAGGCGGCTTTCAATTTCTTGCGCATATCTGAGCCGAGGTGGGCAATTTTGGAGCCTGTATTATAAAGTAAATCTATAAGCCGGATGAACAATGATTGCAATGCATTGGTAGTAACAAATTGAGATGACGTTACTTACCGAAGATGGCAGTAGTCATGGCATTTACTTGATGTTTTAAACCGGCGAGCTCTTTAGTCACCGACTTAAGGGCTGCTTCGGCATCCTCCTCTCTCTTCAACAGAGCTGATTTCTCTGTCTCCCAACCCGCCTGGTCAGCTTTGAAGTCTTTTTTCATCTTTTCCACCTCTGCCAAGGCGGTGGTCAATTCTGCTTTGGCTTTGGAGGTTTCCGATTGCTGAGACTTGATGTTTTCCTGAAGATCGACGACTTGGGATTCTTTGCCATTAAGCTCAGCCCGCAGGATATAAACAATAAGTGGAGTTACAATCATCTTAATTAAAAGTCCCAAGCACAATACAAGTATTTTACTTGGCACTTGGGGGCTAATGCGTATTGCTCTTTTTTGAAGACAATTTTATGATGACCCGGTTAAATTATGGTGGCTATAGCCAGTTCATGGGGCTATATGCTTGGCTTTTATGAACTCATATGGTAATGACACCCGGCTTATCTTGATAGATTAAGTCGGCTCTTGAGGGCTACAAGTGCGAAATTGATTCATTAATATTCAAAGTCCCGGCTCATCTTGACAAATTAAGTCGGCCCTTGGGGGCTACATGTGCAAAGTTGAAATATTATTATTGGAAGTCCCGGTTTATCTTGAAAGTATGAGCCAACCCTTGGGGGCTACTGGATTTGATCTACAAAGCTATTTAAAGTCTACATCACATTCTATTCGATCATGTCCAGTAAACTTGGCGGCTAATGGAAGTGTATTCATATGAAGAGAGCTGTAGTGTTTACCTCAAAGCGCTCCTTCATCAAGTTTACAAAGCCGGCTTCAAAATCACGACTTGTGTACATGCGGTTCAAGTACCCAGAGTGGATCTCTTGAGCACTAAAGTGGGCATAGCTCTCTAAATTGGCTGACCACTTTCCTTTGTCAGCAACAGGAACTTCCTTCTTAGCGCTGTGCTTTGATAAGACAGTGGGGTTGCCTGGCTCTGTATAACCATGCCCAGTAATGACAACATCATCATCCTTTTCTTCTGCAGGCTTGATGGGGCTTGGCGGCTTAATGGGGCTTGGCGGCTTGGTGGTGGCTGGATCAATATCCATCTAGTCTATATCAACATTGTGCTCGACCAGTGGAGGTTCATCGACTGTGGCTTCAGGGGCATGGTGGGAGGTCTCTGTGCTGACTGCTACTCCGACTCAGATGGTTTCTCAGTAGTTTTTGTCACCTTCATTTTCTTGTTGGGCTTTGCCATAGCCCTGTGAATGAAACACAAGATGAGGTTAATACAACAACTGCGTATATAATTGAAAGCAAAGACTCAGTCTTACCCAGGCACAGGTTTGAAGGCTGGGACATGAGTCACCGTTGAGTCGCTAGAGGAGGAATGAGACGTTCCCTGGTAATTTGAATCGGAAGGATTAAGAGGTTGTCGAAAAAGGCCAGCCCTGGGATAAGTTAAGTCGGAGTTTGTTGAGACCTCTGGATGACGCTTGCGGGGAGCCGGAGTGTTTGGTAAGCCAGATGAAAGGATCCCGCTTCCGCTGTTTCGGGTAGTGCGGCGAGCTTCATGTTGCTGCTTATTCAAAATAAAGTTGGGATCCAAATAAGCCAAAGGATGGGAAAATCTTACTTTCCAGCTTGCTTGGCGAGTTTTCTATTTTGGCACAGATTCTGAGCCGGAGGAAGGAACAATTACCTCTTCGTCACCCGCATGGGTGGCTTCCGCTTCCTCCCGATAATAGTCACTGTCAATGAGATGTACAAAAAATGAGCCAATAGAGTCAAGTTCTACCTCTGGCTCATCATCATCACCATCATCATCCAAGTTTAACTCAGAGGGATCGGTCTTCTTCTTGGCAGGGCTTTTGGTGGCCTTGGTCTTGGTCTGGGTCGGCTTGGCCGGCTTATCTTGCGACTTCTTCTTCCAAAATGGAGAATCGACCTGTTGAGGCCAGATGATCATAAGTGGGCAGTATTAACAAAAACATGATTTAAACTGGAAGCATGGTTTGCAACACTTACAACTGGCAGCTGGTTGAAGGTGTAGTAAGGACTAAGTCCCGTTTTACTGCATTCTGCCGAGCTTTCATTCAACAAAGCCTTGCTTGCTTCAGTGACTTCTGCATCGGATAATTGAATTTCACAGTGGCGTTGGGGATCTTTCAAGTTGCCGGTGTACTCACACATTAAGCCGGGGCAGCGGCTTAGGGGCAAGATCCTCCAGGAGACCCAACACCAAACAAGGTCGATGCCGGTTAAGCTGTTAGCCATGAAGCCTCTGATCTTTGAAAAAGTGGGCACATACTTGGCCCGTTCCTTCGTGCTGATCCGCTGTGGGAGCGGATGTGTGTTGCTAAGCCGGTGGTCACGATAACCCGGCAGGGGATTCTCACTCGCTGGAGATGCACAATAGAACCAAGTCTGGTTCCAGTCCTTGGGATGACTGGGCGGTTTGGCATATGCAAAGAAGGCCTCTTTCTGTTTCTGAATTGAGACCCCACCTAGCTCCAAGTTGGGACCGTCAGTGTACTCTGTCTGCCGGTTTAAGTAATAAAACTCTCTTAATAGTTCATGTGCTCAGATGGGATCTCTTACGGAGAGGAGGCATTCAAATATCAAAAATGAGTGCTAAAACTAATGTCGCGCAGGATGAGTAGTAAGCTTAGACCAAAACGACAAAAGACAGGGATGAACAAAGAGGAACGGAGATGAACTCCGAAGAACTCGAGGAAACCCTAATGGGATCTACGGTGAGGAAAGGAGAGAAGCTTACCAGGGCTGCTGGACAGTGGAGGCGCGCGGAGGAGCTCTGGTGCGTTCAGGTTGATGGAACGGGCGAGGTTGAGGTAGTGGTTGACGGCGCGGCGGGGCTCGGGCACTAGAGGCGTCGTGAGGAAGAGGATGAAGATGAGGAGGCAAGGGGGAAATGAAAAGGACCCCTGGCCCTATTTATAAGGCAATGGATAGATGGCATGCGCGAGAATTGAGGAGGTTGAAAAATGGATGTGTGACAGCACAGACGCCTCGATTTTCGGAGGTTCATTAAAAGTGACGACATATTAAGATTTGGGCCTCGTGTGATATTAATGTGAGATGACATCACAACAGGTTACCACAATTCTAGGAGCTGACATCACAACGGGTTACAAGATTCCGTAAGGACAGATGAGGAAGGATTTTTTCTAAGTATTGAAGATTGATATGAACAAGTTTATATCAACCTGGGGCCTAATGTTGGGGTATGACTATTGGGTATGACCCGCCCAGGAGGGGCCGGGTCATACCACCAGCGGGTCATAATGAGAAGGCCCAAGAAGATGTTGAAGATGGCGGTTCATGAAGCGAGCTTAGTGAAGGCCCAAGACCCGGAGGAGACTTGAGGCTCACGGGCTTAAACCGCCATATGTTTAACTTGTATGTTAAGGAAAGTGTAGCTCTGTCACCGAGCCAGACACGTTGTGTATGAGCCGTCGGGCATCAACCTGTGTATATAAAAGGGGTTACCCAACGGTGGTTTAGGGCAAGCAACAACAAGTCGAGAACTAGGTCAAGCGTATTCGCTCCCTGGTAATCGAAACCCGAGCAATACAACCTAAAGCAGTAGTAGGCCTTTACCTCGTTGCGAGGGGATGAACCTGGGTAAAAGTCTTTGTGTCCCTTGTCCCGTTTTAACCCCTTCAAGCTAACCACATTGCGATGGCTCCACACCTAAGTCCTTATGCTAGGGCATATGCCGTGACAATTCCACGACAAAGTGCCTCGTTATTTCAAGTCAGAAAATTGGTTCCTCCTAATGGATTTCGGACATCTGGGTCCCATGCCATTGTCAAAGTAGTCAATAAATGAGAGAATTGCACAACGAGCGGCTGACACAAGGGACCCAGTAGCTTGCCCAGTTATCTTTGTTTTTGAGACGGAAGCAGGGTGTCAACTGGGCTGTGCGGGGCACTCTGGCCTGTCTAGCTAGTCTTTTCCTTTATGTTTACCACAAGACCAACCCAGTAGTTTTTTTTCTTCTAAAAATGGCTGGCCCGGTTTTTTTGTTCTTTTGCAGAATACCCAAGCGAGGCCTACTTGCTTGTCAGGCCTGCTGGGCTGCAAATCTTTCAAGACGAGAAAATGGGCTATCAGTAATGAGAAATGGGCTATACATTTTTAAAACACATCAAACCGTCAATTAGTTTCAAATTATTTTTTTCATTTCGAGATTTTAAATTCCATTGATTTTTATGCGTGGACAATTATTTGGATTTTATATTGATATGAATTTATTTTTCAAATTAGTTTGAATGTGACTCAAAATTTCAGGATTAAAAATAGTTCGGACCACACCGAAATATGCAAAATTTCGTATAATGTTTTAATCGTGGCCACAATATGGGCTATAATGCTAACAAAAAGAATATGGGCTCCAAAAAAGTCCTTAAGAGTTAGCAAATGGGCTGTAAATTACTAGAAATAATGGCAGATGGGTTGTATGCTGTTGTCCACAGATTTGAGGCTGACTTGTGCGCCTACTATAGGTTGACGCGTACGCTTTCCTAAAAAAAGGTTGACGCGCACGCAACACCGTGCCAACTTAGTCAACACGCGAGAGCAGTGACTGTTGGATGTCCATCCAATGGCCGTCGTGCTTCTTCAATCTCTGCTCTTCCTGCTCCAGCCGCTCAAACAAGCGCCGGTGGGTCCGAGCTGTTGGGAATGTTTTTTTCGCGAAATACAGAGGCCCTTCTGGTGGGTCCCTGCTGTCAGCTGGAGGAATCATTATTTTGCATGTAATAAGGAGGCATTTCCTTGCTGCGGCCATGGACCCAGCTGTCAGCCTCTCCACATACATTCCTCTTCCGATGGAAGTCATTCCTTGACCACGTTGAACACGCCGCGTCGAGAGCACCAAGGTGGGGGCGATGGCAAGGCCTAGGAAGGAAATGACCATGAGCCGGGGAAGACTCGGCAGTTGTTTCCCACACAGAGGGGAGTACGAGCGTTTACTGCTTTGGCTGCAGTGTGAGGCTGCCGTCGCCGGAGAATAAAAGGAGGTCTAGGTGAGTAGAGGGATGGATAGGCTAGCGATGGGAGTATGGTGGGGCAGTGACCCACCAGCTATATCTCTCCGCACGCAAGTGCCTCCTTATTACGCAAAAAAAAATGAAGACCCCAGTGCTAGGTGGGACCCACCATATTTGGAGGCTAACTTGTGGGCCTTCTAAGTTGATGCGGACGCAGGGCTTTGTCAACTTAGTCAATATAAACGATTCTAGCTGCAGTGACCGTATGATGGCGATCCAACGGCTGTCGTGCTTCTTCAACCTCTGGTCTTCTTGCTCCAGTCGCCCAAACCATCGCGGGTCGTGCCGCCTGCTTCTGCCTCCCATGGCCGGCTGTGTTGCCAAGCAGGACTCACCACCCCCTCCTACTCCAACCGCTAGCCAGGCCATCCCTCTAGTCACCCACAACCCCTGTTATTCTGCGGTGATGGTAGCGTCACACCGCAGCCGAACCAGTCAACCCTCGTACTCCTCTTCGCGTGGGCATCCACTATTGTGTATTCCTCGGCTCTGCCTCGTCCCCTTCCTAGGCATCACTGTCGTCCACCACCTTGGTGCTCTCGGCGCGGCGTGGTCAATGTGGTCAAGGAACGACTTCCATCGGAAGAGTATTGTATGTGGAGAGGCTGACAGTTGGGTCCATGGCCGCAGCAAGGAAGTGCCTCCTTATTACGTGCAAAAATAATGATTCCTCCACCTGACAGTAGGGACCCACCTGACGGGCCACCGTATTTCGTGAAAAAAAAATGTTTCCCCCTGACAGCTAGGACCCACCACCTACATCTTCGCACACAAGGAAGTGCGTTCATACTACAAAAAAAGATTCCCCCCTGACAGCTGGGACCCACCAGCTATTTCTTCACACGCAAGACAACTGGGACACACCCGGTCAAAGCGTACGTAGCGTTGTCTGTCTGGTCGCGAACATGCATGTACATACTAGTTGATCGTTCTCTCTACAGCGATGAACTGTGGATGAGTAAGGAGTAGCAAGTGTCATAGTAGAGCCGGGGACGTAGCATGTCACGCAGTCCCATCTATAACGTGTACACATACGTACAACCACGCTGCAAGAAAGTAATTACGACTATGTACGTACATACGGACATGATCTCGAAGGCATACAACGATGTCGTCTTGTTCATAGGCAACCAACCGGTTGGGTCGGAACGGAGGAAACAATGGCGTATTCATCGGGAGGCAACCGACTAGGTCGGTATACGTCGTCTTCGTCGGGAGCCAACCGGCTTGGACGGAGCAGCCGAAACAAGGTCTGGCGTACCGCAAAACGGAGGAAACGGGCCTTCTGTTCGACCGTGTGCAGTCGATACGGGGTGATGTCTACTACACAACCTTCTTCTTGTAGACGTTGTTGGGCCTGCAAGTGCACAGGTTTGTAGGACAGTAGCAAATTTCCCTCAAGTGGATGACCTAAGGTTTATCAATCCGTAGGAGGCGTAGGATGAAGATGGTCTCTCTCAAACAACCCTGCAACCAAATAACAAAGAGTCTCTTGTGTCCCCAACACACCCAATACAATGGTAAATTGTATAGGTGCACTAGTTCGGCGATGAGATGAAGATACAAGTGCAAAATGGATAGTAGATAAAGGTATTTGTAATCTGAAATAATAAAAACAGCAAGGTAGCAAGCGATAAAAGTGAGCGTAAACGGTATTGCAATGATAGGAAACAAGGCCTAGGGTTCATACTTTCACTAGTGCAAGTTCTCTCAACAATAATAACATAGATAGATCATATAACAAGCCCTCAACATGCAACAAAGAGTCACTCCAAAGCCACTAATAGCGGAGAACAAACGTAGAGATTATGGTAGGGTACGAAACCACCTCAAAGTTATTCTTTCGGATCGATCTATTAAACAGTTCATACTAGAATAACACCTTAAGACACAAATTAACCAAAACCCTAATGTCACCTAGATACTCCATTCTCACCTCAAGTATCCGTGGGCATGATTATACGATATGCATCACACAATCTCAGATTCATCCAACCAAAACAAAGTACTTCAAAGAGTGCCCCAAAGCCTCTACCGGAGAGTCAAGAACGTGTGCCAACCCCTATGCATAGGCTTGCAGCGGCGGAACTCCCGATCTATCTTGATATTCGATGTTTTTAGGGTACGAGGGAATATATAGGCGAAAGAAGTCGGTTAGGAGGTGCTCGAGGGGCCCATGAGACAGGGGGCCACGCCCTGTAGGGGGGGGGGGCGCCCCCCTATCTCCTGGGCTCCTCGAGGGTCTTCTGACTTGATCTCCAAGCCTCCAGGATGATATTCTTCCAAAAAATCACGATGCCGAAGGTTTCATTCCGTTTGGACTCCGTTTGATGACTTTTCTTCGAAATACTGAAACAGGCAATAAAACAGCAATATGGGCTGGGCCTCCGGTTAATAGGTTAGTCCCAAAAGTAATATAAAAGTGTATAATAATGCCCATAATCATTCAAAGCAGGTAATATAATAGCATGGAACAATAAAAAATTATAGATACGTTGGAAACGTATCAAGCATCCCCAAGCTTAATTCCTGCTCGTCCTCGAGTAGGTAAATGATAAAAACATAATTTTTGATGTGGAATGCTACCTAGCATGATTCTCAATGTAATTTATCTTTATTGTGGCATGAATGTTCAGATCCAAATGATTCAAAATAAAAGTTCATATTGACAAAAGAAATAGTAACACTTCAAGCATACTAATCAAAGTAATCATGTCTTCTCAAAATAACATGGCCAAAGAATGTTATCCCTACAAAATCATATAGTCTGGCTGTTGCACTATCTTCATCACACAAAGTATTTAATCATGCACAACCGCGATGACAAGCCAAGCAATTGCTTCATACTTTAATAATCTCAAACTCTTTCAACTTTCCTGCAATACATGAGCGTGAGCCATGGACATAGCACTATATGTGGAATAGAGTGGTGGTTGTGGAGAAGACAAAAAGGAGAAGATAGTCTCACATCAACTAGGCATATTAACGGTCTATGGAGATGCCCATTAATAGATATCAATGTGAGTGAGTAGGGATTGCCATGCAACGGATGCACTAGAGCTATAAATATATGAAAGCTCAACAAAAGAAACTAAGTGGGGTGCATCCAACTTGCTTGCTCACGAAGACCTAGGGCACTTTTGAGGAGGACCATCATTAGAATATAAAAGCCAAGTTCTATAATGAAAAATTCCCACTAGTATATGAAAGTGACAACATATGAGACTCTCTAACATGAAGATCATGGTGCTATTTTGAAGCACAAGTGCGGAAAAAGAGATAGTAGCATTGTCCTTTCTCTCTTTTTCTCTCATTTTTTCTTTCTTTTCCTCTTCTTTTTTCGTTTTTTCTTTTATTTGGCCTTCTCTTTTTTTTCTTTTTTCTTTTTGGCCTTTCCCTTTTTTTTTCTTTTTTTCTTTTTGTAAAGTCCGAAGTCTCATCCCGACTTGTGGGGGAATCATAGTCTTCATCATCCTTTCCTCACTAGGACAATGCTCTAATAATGAAGATCATCATACTTTTATGGATTTACAACTCAAAGCTAGAACAAGATATGACTCTATATGAATGCCTCCGGCGGTGTACCGGGATATGCAATGAATCAAGAGCGACATGTATGAAAATTATGAAAGTGGCCTTGCCACAAATATGACGTCAACTACATGATCATGCAAGGAGCAATATGACAAAAGTAATGCGTGTCATATGAACGGAATGGTGGAAAGTTGCATGGCAATATATCTTGGAATGGCTATGGAAATGCCATAATAGGTAGGTATGGTGGCTGTTTTGAGGAAGGTATATGGTGGGTGTATGGTACCGGCGAAAGTTGCGCTGCAAAAGAGAGGCTAGCAATAATGGAAGGATGAGGTGCGTATAATCCATGGACTCAACATTAATCAAAAGAAATCATGCACTTATTGCAAAAGTTTAGAAGTCATCAAAAACCAAAGCACTACGCTCATGCTCCTAGGGGGATAGATTGGTAGGAAAAGACCATCGCTCGTCCCCGACCGCCACTCATAAGGAAGACAATAAATAAATAAAATTGTGCTCCAACTTCATCACAAAGCGGTTCACCATACTTGCATGCTACGGGAATCACAAACTTCAACACAAGCATTCTTTAAATTCATAATCACCCAACTAGCATGACTTTAATATCACTACCTCCATATCTCAAAACAATTATCAAGCATCAAGTTGATCATAGCATCCAATTGACTTTCTATGATAGTTTTTATTATACCCAACTTGGATGCTCATCATTCTAGGACCAACTTTAGAACCATAGCAAATACCATGCTGCTCTAGAAGACTCAAAAATATATAAGTGAAGCATGAGAGACTAGAAATTTCTACAAAATATAACCACCGCCGTGCTCTAAAAGATATAAGTGATGCACTAGAGCAAACGACAAACTGCTCCGAAAGATATAAGTGAAGATCAATGAGTAGTCGAATAATTGTGCAACTATGTGAAGACTCTCTAACATTAAAGAATTTCAGATCTTGGTATTTATTCAAACAGCAAGCAAAACAAAATAAATGACATTGCAAGGATAGCACAACTCATGTGAAGAAGCAAAAACTTAGGCTCAACCGATACTAACCGATAGTTGTTGAAGAAGAAAGGTGGGATGCCTAACGGGGCATCCCCAAGCTTAGATGCTTGAGACTTCTTGAAATATTATCTTGGGGTGCCTTGGGCATCCCCAAGCTTGAGCTTTTGTGTCGCCTTAGTTCCTCTCATACCATGGTTTCTCTTTTTATCAAAAGCTTCATCCACAACAAACTCAACAAGAACTCGTGAGATAGGTTAGTATAAACCGATGCAAAACCTTATCATTTTCTACTATAACAAATCACTTAAATAATTATTCAACATTGCATACTAAATTCCTCTGCATATTTAATACTCCTATCCTCAAATAGAATCATTAAACAAGCAAACATATGCAAACAATGCAAACATAACAGCAATCTGCCAAAACAGTACAGTCTGTAAGAATGCAAGAGTATCAATACTTCCCTGACTCCAAAAACTATGAACTAAAATACCCACTGTAATAAATTTATAAGAGCTCAGTATGCAGAAATATTCAACATTATACCACTCTGACTTTTCTAGGGAATTTTTGCAACAACGGTTAACTTTCTGTTTTCAAACAGCAACATGTATACTAGCAAAATAAGCATGGCAAAGGCTATCCTTGACATTTTTATTGAAAATAAAGATGCAAAACATTATTCTAACTAACAACAAGCAAAAACTAACAAAATAAAATGACGCTCCAAGTAAAAAACATATCATGTGATGAATAAAAATATAGCTCCAAGTAAAGTTACCGATGAACGAAGACGAAAGAGGGGATGCCATCCGGGGCATCCCCAAGCTTAGGCTCTTGGTTGTCCTTGAATATTACCTTCGGGTGCCTTGGGCAGCTTAGGCTCTTGCCACTCCTTATTCCATAGTCCATCGAATTTTTACCCAAAATTTGAAAACTTCAACCACACAAAACTCAACACAAAACTCATAAGCTCCGTTAGTATAAGAAAACAAAACCACCACATAAGTACTGTAATGAACTCATTCTAAATTCATATAGGTGTAAAACCTACTGTATTCCAACTTCTCTATGGTTCATACCACTTAATCCTACCTATAGATGCATCAAAATAAGCAAACAACACAATGAAAACAGAATCTGTCAAAAACAGAACAGTCTGTAGTAATCTATATCAAACATATACCTCTGTAACTAAAACAATTCTGAAATAAATTGGTGGACCTGAGGAATTTGACTATTAATCATCTTCAAAAAGAATCAACCTAAAATCACTCTCCAGTAAAAAATGGCAGCTAATCTCGTGAGCGCTAAAGTTTCTGTTTTCTACAGCAAGATCACATAAACTTCACCCAAGTCTTCCCAAAGGTTCTACTTGGCACTTTATTGAAACAAAAGCTATAAAACATGATTACTACAGTAGCATAATCATGTGAACGCACAAAAACAGTAAGGATAAATGTTGGGTTGTTTCCCAACAAGCGCTTTTATTTAATGCCTTTCTAGCTAGGCATGATGATGGCAATGATGCTCACATAAAAGATAAGAATTGAAACATAATGGGAGCATCATGAAGCATATGACTAGCACATTTAAGTCTAACCCACTTCCTATGCATAGGGATTTTGTGAGCAAACAACTTATGGGAACAATAATCAACTAGCATAGGAAGGCAAAACAAGCATAACTTCAAGATTTTAAGCACATAGAGAGGAAACTTGATATTATTGCAATTCCTACAAGCATATGTTCCTCCCTCATAATAATTTTCAGTAGCATCATGAATGAATTCAACAATATAACCAGCACCTAAAGCATTCTTTTCATGATCTACTAGCATAGAAAATTTACTACTCTCCACACAAGTAAAATTCTTCTCATGAATAGTAGTGGGAGCAAACTCAACAAAATAATTATCATGTGAGGCATAATCCAATTGAAAACTAAAATCATGATGACAAGTATCATTATTATCATTATTAATAATAGCATACAAGTCACCACAATAATCATCATAGATAGCAACTTTGTTCTCAAAATCAATTGGAACCTCTTCTGAAATAGTGGAATCATCACTAAATAAAGTTGACACTCTTCCAAATCCACTTTCATCAATATAATCATCATAAATAGGAGGCATGCTATCATCAAAATAAATTTGCTCATCAAAGCTTGGGGGACAAAATATATCATATTCATCAAACATAGCTTCCCCAAGCTTGTGGCTTTGCATATCATTAGCATCATGGATATTCAAGGAATTCATACTAACAACATTGCAATCATGCTCATCATACAAAGATCTAGTACCAAGCATTTTAAAGCATTCTTCTTCTAGCACTTGAGCACAATTTTCCTTTCCATCAAACTCATGAAAGATATTAAAAAGATGAAGCGTATGAGACAAACTTAACTCCATTTTTTTGTAGTTTTCTTTTATAGACTAAACTAGTGATAAAACAAGAAACAAAAAGATTCGATTGCAAGATCTAAAGATATACCTTCAAGCACTCACCTCCCCGGCAACGGCGCCAGAAAAGAGCTTAGTTGACGGGGTGTGAGTGAGTAGCCTTTACCTAGCCTCCCCGGCAACGGAGCCAAAAAAGAGCTTGATGTCTACTACACAACCTTCTTCTTGTAGACGTTGTTGGGCCTGCAAGTGCACAGGTTTGTAGGACAGTAGCAAATTTCCCTCAAGTGGATGACCTAAGGTTTATCAATCCGTAGGAGGCGTAGGATGAAGATGGTCTCTCTCAAACAACCCTGCAACCAAATAACAAGAGTCTCTTGTGTCCCCAACACACCAATACAATGGTAAATTGTATAGGTGCACTAGTTCGGCGAAGAGAGGAAGATACAAGTGCAAAATGGATAGTAGATAAAGGTATTTGTAATCTGAAATAATAAAAACAGCAAGGTAGCAAGCGATAAAAGTGAGCGTAAACGGTATTGCAATGATAGGAAACAAGGCCTAGGGTTCATACTTTCACTAGTGCAAGTTCTCTCAACAATAATAACATAGATAGATCATATAAAAAGCCCTCAACATGCAACAAAGAGTCACTCCAAAGCCACTAATAGCGGAGAACAAATGTAGAGATTATGGTAGGGTACGAAACCACCTCAAAGTTATTCTTTCGGATCGATCTATTAAAGAGTTCATACTAGAATAACACCTTAAGACACAAATCAACCAAAACCCTAATGTCACCTAGATACTCCATTGTCACCTCAAGTATCCGTGGGCATGATTATACGATATGCATCACACAATCTCAGATTCATCCAACCAACACAAAGTACTTCAAAGAGTGCCCCAAAGTCTCTACCGAAGAGTCAAGAACGTGTGCCAACCCCTATGCATAGGTTCATTGGCGGAACCTGCAAGTTGGTCACCAAAACATACATCAAGTGGCACATGAGATCCCATTGTCACCACAGATAAGCATGGCAAGACATACATCAAGTGTTCTCATAAAAGACTCAATCCGATAAGATAACTTCAAAGAGGAAACTCAATTCATCACAAGAGCGTAGAGGAGGAGAAACATCACAAGATCCAACTACAATAGCAAAGCTCGGGATACTTTATTCAAGATTGTGCCATAGAGGGAACATGAGAGAGAACACGAGGGAGAGAGATCAAACACATAGCTACTGGTACATACCCTCAGCCCCTAGGGTGAACTACTCCCTCCTCGTCATGGAGAGCGCCGGGATGATGAAGATGGCCACCGGTGATGGGTTCCCCCTCCGGCAGGGTGCCGGAACGGGCTCCCGAGAGGTTTTTTGTGGCTACAGAGGCTTGCAGCGGCGGAACTCCCGATCTATCTTGATATTCAATGTTTTTAGGGTACGAGGGAATATATAGGCGAAAGAAGTCGGTCGGGAGGTGCTCGAGGGGCCCACGAGACAGGGGGCCGCGCCCTGTAGGGGGGGCGCGCCCCCTATCTCCTGGGCTCCTCGAGGGTCTTCTGACTTTATCTCCAAGCCTCCAGGATGATATTCTTCCAAAAAATCACGATGCCGAAGGTTTCATTCCGTTTGGACTCCGTTTGATATTCCTTTTCTTCGAAATACTGAAACAGGCAATAAAACAGCAATATGGGCTGGGCCTCCAGTTAATAGGTTAGTCCCAAAAGTAATATAAAAGTGTATAATAAAGCCCATAATCATTCAAAGCAGGTAATATAATAGCATGGAACAATAAAAAATTATAGATACGTTGGAGACGTATCACGGGGTCTTGTTCATCGGGAAGGGTCTGGCGTACTGCAAAATGGAGGAAACAGACTTATGTTCGAGTGCCTACGATGGAAACGGGGTCCTATTGATCGGGAGGGGTGTGGTGTACCACAAAACGGAGGAAACAGACTTGTGTTGGAGCGCCTACGGTGAAACGGGGTCCTTTTAATCCACCGTCTACTGCCTCGCTCCAGCCTCCATGGGCTACTATTCATCCACCGTCGACCTCCTCCAGCCTCCACGGGCTACTGTTCATCCACGGCTACTGATCATCTAGCCTCCATCGGCTGCGGTTCATAGAGCCTCCACGGGGTCCTTTTCATCCACCCCCAACCAGCTGGGGTGCGGCGGCCTCCTCGGGGTCCTGTTCATCCAGCGACAACGGCCTACTACCACGGGGTCCTGTTCATCCAACTGTTCGGGAACGTAGTAATTTCAAAAAAATTCCTACGCACACGCAAGATCATGGTGATGCATAGCAACGAGAGGGGAGAGTATTGTCCACGTACCCTCGTAGACCGAAAGCGGAAGCGTTAGCACAACGCGGTTGATGTAGTCGTACGTCTTCATGATCCGACCGATCATGTACCGAACGCACGGCACCTCCGAGTTCAACACACGTTCAGCTCGATGACGTCCCTCGAACTCCGATCCAGCCGAGTTTCTAGGGAGAGTTCCGTCAGCACGACGGCGTGGTGACGATGATGATGTTCTACCGACGCAAGGCTTCGCCTAAGCACCGTTACGATATTACTGAGGTGGAATATGGTGGAGGGGGGCACCGCAGACGGCTAATAGATCTCAAGGATCAATTGTTGTGTCTAGAGGTGCCCCCCGGCCCCCGTATATAAAGGACAAAGGGGGAGGGGGCGGCCGGCCAGGAGGAGGCGCGCCCTGGAGGAGTCCTACTCCCACCTTTCCTTCCTCTTCTCTCTCCCCTTCTTCCCCTCTCCTACTTTGATTAACGAGCTAGTCAAGTAGAGGCATACTAGTGACACTATGTTTGTCTATGTATTCACACATGTATTATGTTTCCGGTTAATACAATTCTAGCATGAATAATAAACATTTATCATGATATAAGGAAATAAATAATCACTTTATTATTGCCTCTAGGGCATATTTCCTTCAGTCTCCCACTTGCACTAGAGTCAATAATCTAGATTGTACAGTAATGATTCTAACACCCATGGAGCCTTGGTGCTGATCATGTTTTGCTCGTGGAAGAGGCTTAGTTAATGGGTCTGCAACATTCAGATCTGTATGTATCTTGCAAATCTCTATGTCTCCCACCTGGACTTGGTCCCGAATGGAATTGTAGCGTCTCTTGATGTGCTTGGTCCTCTTGTGAAATCTGGATTCCTTTGCCAAGGCAATTGCACCAGTATTTTCACAGAAGATTTTCATTGGTCCCGATGCACTAGGTATGACCCCTAGATCAGATATGAACTCCTTCATCCAGACTCCTTCATTTGCTGCTTCTGAAGCAGCTATGTACTCCGCTTCACATGTAGATCCTGCCACGACGCTTTCTTTAGAACTGCACCAACTGACAGCTCCACCGTTCAATATAAACACATATCCGGTTTGCGATTTAGAATCGTCTGGATCAGTGTCAAAGCTTGCATCGACGTAACCATTTACGACTAGCTCTTTGTCACCTCCATAAATGAGAAACATATCCTTAGTCCTTTTCAGGTATTTCAGGATATTCTTGACCGCTGTCTAGTGATCCACTCCTGGATTACTTTGGTACCTCCCTGCTAAACTTATTGCTAAGCATACATCAGGTCTGGTATACAACATTTTATACATGATAGAGCTTATGGCTGAAGCATAGGAAACATCTTTCATTTTCTCTCTATCTTCTGAAGTGGTCGGGCATTGAGTCTGACTCAAATTTACACCTTGTAATATAGGCAAGAACCCTTTCTTTGCTTGATCCATTTTGAACTTTTTCAAAACTTTATCAAGGTATGTGCTTTGTGAAAGTCCAATTAAGCATCTTGATCTATCTCTATAGATCTTGATGCCCAATATATAAGCAGCTTCACCGAGGTCTTTCATTGAAAAACTTTTATTCAAGTATCCTTTTATGCTATCCAGAAATTCTATATCATTTCCAATCAACAATATGTCGTCTAATATAATATCAGAAATGCTACAGAGCTCCCACTCACTTTCTTATAAATACAGGCTTCTCCAAAAGTCTGTATAAAACCATATGCTTTGATCACACTATCAAAGAGTTTATTCCAACTCCGAGAGGCTTGCACCAGTCCATAAATGGATCGCTGGAGCTTGCACACTTTGTTAGCACCTTTTGGATCGACAAAACCTTCTGGTTGCAACATATACAACTCTTCTTCTAGAAATCCATTCAGGAATGCAGTTTTGACATCCATTTGCCATATTTCATAATAATAAAATGCGACAATACAATAAAGAAATTATAGCATATTACATTCACTGGGCATCAATGTTCGCCACTATGATAATAAAGCACAAGCAGACAACAGATTACATACACTGGGCATCAAAGATCGCCACCAGTGCAAATAAACATGCTGACAAAATAATATACAAAACCAATAGCACTTCAATAGAGTTCAAGAAAGGTTAGCCCTGCTCGGGAGCTGCAGCGCAAGCAGCTGAGCAAGCTTATGAGACTGCGCTTGTTTGGCACTTATATCCTCCTCACTCTGAAAGATAAACAAGCAGACAGATGACATGTTTTGCACATATAAGTATCAGTGCTGACAATTCATCACATTTCTTACTAATGAATAAAGTGACACAGTTTAAAATAGCATTAACACAATATGGTATTGTTCGGGTCAAGACACGGCAGGAAATGACATTGTGAAGGAGTTGGCAGCTTCACGACACCACTGGATTATAGATCAAGAACTCATAAGTATCAATGGTTAGTGTGCTGTCATTTTATCTAATTTCAGATTGGCAAATAAATAGACGGTTTAAATAATAGTAGAATGATATGACATTGTTCATAGTTAAGACATTGCAGAATTTGACATTGTGCTGTAGTGGGTAGGTTCACCACACCACTGGATTACAGATCAATAACAGAAGCATACATGCAGTGCAAAAGAAGATCGCTTGCTCTGTATAGTTTAATTTACATGGTATGAAGAAGGAACTTGGTTGTACAACTGAAAACTTAAATTGAGAAGGAAAATCTTTTGTTTATGAACTACATAATAAACTTTAAACATGCATTTTGATGAAAACACCAAAAGTAAACAGCTGTTGCAGTCATGCCTGACCAAATATACACAACAAAGTTTGAAGGCTTGAGAAGGACAAACTTACATTATAGGTGAAGACAGGCTCTATAAAGCCCTGGTCCATGCTGATGGGGGGGGGGGCAATTCAAGAAGTTTACCACAGAATCTTCTTCATAAGCATTATCTTTATCTACTTTTGTTAAGAGTAAATATAGATGTGATAATATAAGAAAAATGGAGAATATTTAAGATAAGATGAAGGTTGATGCTACATAACCAAGTAGCTATAAATGTAAGTACAGCGATACAGGCAAAAGGTACAACCAAGAGCAATGCAGAGCTAAACTTCTTCAGTACCATCGGTGTTATCCAACCTTATGGTAAGAGTAAATATAGATCTGATGTGTAGAAAATGGAGGGCAAAGGAAAATAAGCTGCAGAGTGATGGTACATGAACAACTACCTATCAATATAAGTACACTAATAAAGGATAGCCGGTACTTACAAGAACAATGCAGAGCTAAAAAAATTCATTGGCATTGGATATATTCTACACTAATGTAACCATTCATACAGATCAGATAATTTGGTGTGAACAATTGATAAGCAAGCTATCATGCATATTGCTGTCACATAATGAACCAGGTATGTATGCAAGTACAGTGATACTGGACAACAGGTACTAACAAGAGCAAAGTAGTGGACAGCGTATTTGCGATATCCTGCCGTTCTTTTCAAACCGGAATTCTTTTTCGAGCAGATTTCCTGCAAAAAAGATCCATAAGGCACATGCGGAAAAGTAGAAGTTCAAATTGTCATGTGATATCATAGACAGTGCCTCATCCTAGGAACGAGACTGGTGCATAATAAGGTTTTTCCATTCAATGTCTTCTAAATTTAGCACAGGAGACTTCATCGAAAATTTGTTTGTAGACTTGCCATCAAAGTGTGATTTCCTCAGGTAACACCGATATTGTTGCAATGCTTCCTTGAAAAGCGCAAGCAAGCTTTGCTCGCCATGACTATCTAGATTGAACCTCGCCTACTTACAACAATGTAATGTAAATTATTAATGTATTCAATCAGCAGAAAATAGGAAAATAATCACCATGAATAATAGCACTTACATGTAACTGGGACAAGAAGATGTGAAAATGGTGTTTGTCTTCACTATAATCTTCCCATGATGAGAATATATGCATGTAGTCCCTAACAACATTGAAAGCATTGTCTTTTAAACTGGGAATAACTGGAATGGGGTTCTAGTCTGTAGGAATTGGACGTCTCTGCAGTTGGGATAGGTCTTTAGCCGGTGGACTTGCTGTACTTTTTGCTGGAGTGGGATTTTTCTGTGGTACGGCTGGTGCTATGGCAACTGAAATTGGCATACCTTTTGCTAGAGTGCAGGTCCTGTGTGGTGGGGCTAGTGGTGTGGCCAATGAAGTATGGGTATAGTCTGCTGGAGTCGGTCCTACGTTTTGTGTCACTGGTTGTACAACCAATATAAGTGGGGTGCTGTCCGATTTCTCCGGCACCACCACGTTTTTCAAGGACTTTGCTGGTGCTCCTTCAGGTTCAGCAATCACCCTCTTCCTTTTTCATTTCTGATGCACAAGAACAACATTTGAGTGGAAAAACATGGTATGATGACAGATGGAATATGTATTGATAATGGATGGGCATGGCATCTCGACATATATGATGAGTAAACTAAGCAGATGGCGGTGCAACAAAGTAGAAGAAATGCAAGACAACATATGCAAGATACGCGCAATCAATAAAACCTTGCGAAATTAGAACATGCACCTTCATGGGTGAGCAGGACAGGCCATCTTCCTTTGACTCCTTGAGGTTAGAATAGTCATTAGGATCATATTCTGAATCTATAGGTGGGGAGCATATGAGTTTCATTACATCCAGAATGGCACTCAATGCCTTAGTGCCAATTTTGTAAGTCATTGCAGTGTTCTATAATATTCTTTTGATGCACGGATTCTGATATTCATTGTAATTACCTATAATATCTGAGAACCATGAAAACATAAATAGTAGTGAGATTATCTTTGTAATGCAGAGGGTATTCTAATATAGGGGCGCCCCTGTAAACCCTTGTGTGCGATCACTGGATTCTGATGAGAGAGCTCATGTGTGCTGTAATATGGTGTGTGCATTAATATAATCTGGCACAAGTACACAAAAAATAGGCTCCAGAAGTCAGGATAGTTGGCAGATGATAGGTTCATAATATACTGTATAGAGAGTTTATTGCCAAACCATGATAACAAGAGCACACAACAGCTAGGCAGATCATAGTGTACATAAAAGGGATACACCATAACCACGATATATAAATCGGGAAAGTGGAACTGGCTAGAAAATATGGTGTTGTATTGCTGCTAGTAATTGAAAGCCTATCGATCACGTACAGGCCAGCTCTATCAGCTATTGACTGTAGATGTCCCTGCTCCCCTTCCTGACAAGGAACATACTGTATGTACTAAATTCAGAATAATAAAAGAGTAACATGTTAAAGAATAGAAGAGGAAGCATATTCTTGAGGTTCCGCTTCATTGCATACAATGTTGGTTGCCCACTCATGATGAATCACAGCGCCCAAAGAAATGCAATTCCATCCTGTCTCTCTATATGTGGCCACATGCATTTGGAAAATCAAGTGGTAGCATTACCTGACCAATTAAATGTGTGTCTCTTAACTAATATTAGTATCATATCACAATTCGTATTTGAAGAAGTAAGCTTTGGACTTATGATTGGTGTGTTTAGCTTCAAGAGTGGTCTGCTGCTAGTGCGACACAAAGCAGCTACACAGATCATAGTGTAGATATAACGAGAAAACTGTAAGCATCCAAGTAAAATAAACAAAGTGGAACTTACTAGAATATTTGTGCTAGTATTGCCGGTACGGCTAGAAAGGCTTCGGATACCAGCTCTCTTCAACTGAAGGTGCGGTACTGTTAATATCAGTGTAACTCTCAGAGGCGACACAGCTCCCCGCATTTCCTTGCTATTCTTATAGGATTCAAGTGGGCAGGGCACTACAAATCCTATTCCTATGTTTACACAATCCTATGAATCAAAGAGGCCCGAAGAGTTCAAAGTGTCCATCACAATCGACCGTATAGACCTCTACACTGCAAATGTCCCTGCTCATCTTCACTACAAGGAACATACTGTACTACTATCATACTCCCTCCGTTCCAAAATATAAGTCTTTGTAGAAGTTTCCACTATGGATCACATACAGATGTATACAGATACATTTTAGAGTGTAGATTCACTCATTTTGCTCCATATGTAGTCCATGGTGGAATCTATACAAAGACTTGTATTTAGGAACGGAGAGAGGAACATGCTAAAGAAGAGCAAGCAGATTTTGGATAATAAAATGTTCGTTGCGCAGTGCCCACACATGATGAACCAGAGCGCATTAAGAATGCAACTCCCTATTGTCTCTCTATGTGTGGTGCACATGCTTTTCGAAAGTAAAGTAGGAACATTAGCTGACCAATTAAATGCTATCTATTTTAATAATATCAACATCATATCAGATTCGTATTTGAGCAACAAGTTTGGAATTATGAGTGGCACGCTGTTTAGCTTGATGGATTCAGGAGCAGTGCTAAGCAGGTACGATGATGGTACTGAATATAAAGGCATGTCTGCATGCAAGTCGCGTGACTTTTGTCATTTGGGTCAGTCGACCATTTCAGGTGGTTGGATGAAGATCCTACGTCTCCTAACCCTTCTTCTTCCTCGTCTCTGATTCTTCCCATACAGAACACCGCACGGGCCACCGGCCGGACCACCGGCCCCCATCGCCTGTGTTCCTCCGCCACCCCCATCCCCCACCCCGGCCCCACCCGTGTCGATTTTCTTCGTTCGGCGAGGCCCCACCACCGCCCCCACAACCACCATCCCCACCCGAGCCCTTTCTTTTGCACCGGTGAACTCCGGCGAGCTCTGAAAAATTGACTGGCCAAATTTTGAAATTTAGTCTACTGTCATTTAACTAGTGTGGAATATAAAAGGGGAAATCCATAAGCATTGTGAGTATAGTGTTGAGCGTGTCATGGCGGATCTGAAGGTGCAAACCGGAAAAAGGCAACTTTGCAACCAATGTTTGCTTTCAACTAGCATGTAAGTGATGGACAAGAAATGAGAGTAAAGCAGTGGTGATCTATTTTCTTGCTGCGATAAATTAGTTGAGCAGATACGAAAGAGTACCGCCTCTGTTGCGGCGCCATGTATGCATCTGCTGAGAATTTGACGGTGCTACAGTAGCGATGGCTGTCGGTGGCGTGGAAGCAGATCTAGGAGGGTAGACGGTGGTGGCGGGGCGTGGTGGACGAGACGGTCATAGGAGCAGCGCCGACAAGGTGGACGCCGGCGGGGATGAAGCGAGAGGACGGGATGCAAGGATCCTGGTCCGAAGCCGTGGATGAGAGAGGTCGATCTCTTGTAATGGACGATGGCGTCAGGGTATCAGCTCCGACATGGTGGAGGAGGACGGCGGTGGATGGGGTGGCGGACGGAGGAGGCTGGGGTGGAGAGGGTGTTTTGGCGCCCACGGAGTACGAATGGGGAAATGGAGGGAGAGAGGAAGGGGGAACCATGTCTTCAGGGCGCCCTTGTCTCAAATGCGAGGAAATTTACAAACTTAGGCCCCGTTTCAAATTTCCTACATCACAGCAATATTAGTCGGTTGGGGATAGGACGGTAATCTCGCATACACCAAATATTTACTGATGAGAGTTTGTTTTTGGTGCCCACCGTGTATGAATCAGGGAGGGAGTCGATTTCGGCCGAGGAGACACTGTGTTTTGGCGCCCACCGTGTATGAATCCGAGCGAGAGGCGGTTATATCACATTTGAGTGAAATTACAAACCTACCCCTATCGAAACCTATAGAAATCGAGTCGATAGGATTTGCGTGTCAAGGATAGGCAGCAATTTCCTTCTCGCAGATGTTGGTTTCAGGCGGTTACTGTGACTTTCCCTGCTTCGTTCAAATTTTTCAAAGAGCAAGAGTGCACGTTTACCGTGCCAACTCAATTCGAATCCAGTTTCTATTCTATTTTTGTTCAGGCAGGATCCATTTTCAATTGGAATAAAATTCTATATACATTATTTTTTATATATACTTTCAAAAGCACAACAAAGAATTCTGCTCCTTTATATGTATAATATGATTTATAAATACAATGATCTCAAAATCATAAGGTTGAATTCAAAAAATTTAAACCAAATTATGTTCTACTAAAATGTATGGATCAGTAATATCTACATATTAAATAGCATAGATGCGCGTGAATTCATATGAGTATGCATGTTTGATAGATCAATTTTGGTTCGGGTATGAATTACATGTATCATCATCTCGAATTCAAATATTTGAATCCCTTTGATGTTGACTCCTTTCACGCCCATGTCTCTCGCATGCATGCTCCTTCATGTAGCTATCACTCTCTTTTATCCAGCTCACCCGCACGCCCACTTCATGTTTCTCCTATCTTCGCAAACATGGTCTCTCGACGTCTCCCTTGAGAAGTGTCACACTCTCCCTATCATTATACATTACACGGTTTTCATTATCTCACGTCTCTACCGTTCTCTGGTATCACTAGGTACCTAAGCTTTCTTTTTCACCGCCACACACATAGTCTCACTCATCTTTCACTTTGTCTTTCTATCTATGGGGTTCTCTCACACACCCTATATGTCTCTAGATATGACTCATACCACTAAAATTACTCTCTCCTGCAGACACAACATTTGTTGTGGTCCCCTTTCCGTCTCCATCCCGGTTATAAAACTGACATTATTCATTTGTTTACCGATCAGACAAACCCCCCCCCTCTCTCTCTCACACACACACACCCAAGTCCTTCTTCCACTCCCCTTCCCGACTACCATCTCTCTCTCTCTCACACAAAACTCTTACTTTCGCACCCCCGATTCGTATTTCTCTCACAAACATTTATCGACTAGCCTCTAAATAGGTTTATACACCCGCACACTCGTGCTTACACTATCGCATACATGTCTCCCTCGCGCTCCTTGTATCTATGTAGATTTTTCTTCCCTTCTTGAGACACGCCCTCTCGATCGTGCACACACACACTATCGCCTCATTTTAAGCTGATACCTCTCGCACACACACTCTTTGTGTCTTTGTCACACATGCACTCCGTCCTCCTCCTCTCTCCCTCTCTCACACACATGGGCTTTTTGCAACAACTAGCAAGATGCCCATGCGTTGCACGGAACATCAAGATGCATTTTTATGAGTAGTTTATCTTGTGGGAGAAAAGGATGAACGAGGGAAGGCCTTATTTGCAAATGTGGAGAGGGGTGTGGGTATCTTTTTGCAAAATTGCCATAGTTTCCTTCCTATCCGTCAGATATTAATCGGATGGCCTATATTGCAGGATGGCATGCACACCATCATCACCAACTCTGTTTTTATCTCTACTCTTATAAAAATCATAGTCGGTGATGATGGTGTGCCTGCCATCCTGCAATATAGGTCATCCGATCTATATCTAACGGATAGGAAGGAAACTATGGCAATTTACCCGCACTCCTCTCCACATTTGCAGATAAGACCTTCCCTCATTCATCCTTTTCTCCCACAAGATCTTGATGTTCCATGCAACGCACGGGCATCTTGCTAGTAAGAGTAGAAATTAGACATATACCACTTCTCGAATCTTGAAACCAACAACATTCCTCCCTTATCTCATCAAAACCGCCAAAGGAATATATTTTGAGTTAAACATAACATATTTTTAGTGATATACATATTTCAAAACTAGACTCTTTTTTCTATCAAATCGGTGAATATGTATTAATCTACTTTGATTGTGTGGCAACGCATTGGCACATTGCTAGTAGTGTTACCACTGTATAATTTTTTGGACACCAAACAAACGGTGGAGTACATATACGAAGAGAAGAGGCGCACACACATAGTCGGTCTCTCGCTGTCTCGCACACATGAGAGTTACGTAAAGGCACCGTTAACAAATAAACCCTAAAACCCTAGGTGCACGATTGCTGCATGCGCGGGTATCGGGTACGTGGTGGAGCGCACCTTTGTAGCAATAGTCAGCTTGCATGATAATTTGATCCGTAGGAGATGATGGTCGGGACCACAGGTGAACGACTTGGAGGCGGTGGCTCACCAGTTGCCACAGATCGAGTAGCCACGTTTAAAATATCATTTTTTAGCAGGGTAAGAGTTCCGATTTTCAATGGCGCGTTATAAGTACTAAGTAGTTTTTAGAACGATTGGTATTGAGTGAAAATGGAATTCATAACTACTACCTCGTTGGCATATGGTTGATGGGTTTATGTTGCCAGATGTTGAACCTGGTAGTTCTAGGGCAAATACTATGGCTTAGATGTTGGTTTTTAGTAATGAAAAATGGAAGGGGGAAACCCTTCTTTGATAAAAAAAACTACTACCTCTGTTCTGGTTTACTAGTCCCCATCGTATTTTGGGTCAAAGTTTGTCCACGAATTTTACTTGTAAAATGTGAATGGAAAACGAGATTTTGTTATACCCAAACAAAAAAGGACTAGAGGGAGTGATTGCTTTGACACGGATGCGACCTCTCATAGCACATGCATTGAACCGGCGCGCCGGCCAAAAGGGCCCCACTCGCTGCAGGCCCGGCTGAACACGCCTCCTCGCCGCATGCAACCGGCTTCAGACTGCCCCGCCTGCCTCCATTGAACCCACGCATGTGCCGGCAACACGTCCTTCCACGAGCCGGCCGGCATTTTAGAACACAAAAAATGACCAAAATATAATTAATTACGCATGGTTCTGACTTGTTGTGCTTGCACTGGTAGCAGGAACTAGCGGTTTTTCTTTATTTATAACTCTCCTCACACTTTTTTGGCTTTGAAGTGAATCATGGTTGTGGACATTATCTATGAATATGCAGATATCTGTGAACATGAGTTTGATGTGGAAGTTGAATTTCGAATGTCGGGCTTGTGCGTGAACTATACCATGTCCAATGCTTCGTTTGTTGTGGTTTGGAAATTAATTGTTGTTATTACATGACCCAATTTTTTTTTATTTTGTGCCACATCAGTAGATGCACGGACATCACAATAGGCATGCTGACTGGATAAACATTTGAACCTAGCTATTATGAAGGAAATTTTGCATTGACAACAGTTTTAGATAGCAGGAGATGCCTAGCCTGCTGTGCCTCTGCTAGCTTATTTCTGGCTTCTTTCATCTCTTCTTTGGCTTGGGTGAAGAGAGCATCCGATTGCTCTTTTCGCTTCTTCGGGAACTCAGCTACATTCTCAAGGGCTGCTGCACGCTTTCTTTCAGCCTTTAATAGAGCCACGAGAACACGAATAGCTGATGACTCCACCTGGCTTGTGTGTAATCCAGCATCATCTGGGAATTTGCACCTTGTGTCTAATCCAACATCATTAGGGAATTGGCACCTTGTGTGTAATCCAGCCTCATTTGGAAACATGATCTCGAGGTTAACCATACTTCCCTCCTTGCAGGAACTGCATCCTGACATGAAGTTACTTCTTTTTTAGATCAATACTCAGAGCAACCCAGATCCATTTAGTAGAAGCCAGATAAACATGACTCGGAGAAGTGAATTCAAAAGGAAAAATATAAAAATGGACTACAAGTTGAGAACACCCACTTCCTACATCAAGCTAAAAACGAATGCATTAGGACGATTAAGACTCTTCTTATTACACATCGAAGAACACAAGGCTAAGAGAAACAGAAACTACAACATTTACACATCGAAGAACACGAGGCTAAACGAAAGTAATTGAAAGGGTGTTACTTACCAAAGCTCGTTTTACAGGTTCGGGCTACTCCTCTTGAACTTGCCATGCTCCTTGAAGATGTCCCCGATAGCCCATGTTTGGTCTTCATTGCTCCTCTGCATGTTCGCACTCGTGGTTTTAAAATCTTAACATGGCAAGAAAAATATACTACTAGTAATACTTACGCATCTTGTAGGCAACATTAAAGCACTCGTCTGCCATGTTAGAGCATCTCCAACAGAAGAGCAACGCGTGGTGCTTTAAAAAAGCGTTTACAGTGCTGAGATTGAGAAGTAGAGATAGAGAGTAGAGACTAGAGAGTAGATGATAGTTCTCAGCATAGATATATCACAGATAGATAAGAAATAGATAGTTCAACTACTCCTCGTCGTCCGACTCCTCCTTGGTGATGTCCTCCTCCGATGTCTCAATGTAGGCGTGAAGATACTGATCGTCGTTGGATTCCCAGGGCAACGTTGCTCCTAGCCTCATGTTGAATTGAGCGTCCGCTTTTCGCGTATGCTTGTCCTTGCGATAGGCGGCTCGCTCCACCCTCCTCTTCTCCCTCTCCGCCCTCCTTTGCACGTACAACTCGCGCTCGTTGATGATGTCCTGCGGGAAGCGTTGGTGTAGGACCTTGAAGTATGTCTAGAGGGGGGTGATTAGACTACTTGACCAATTAAAAACTTAACCTTTTCCCAATTTTAGAGTTTGGCAGATTTTAGCAATCTTTGGACAAGTCAAGCAATCATCACACAAATCAAGCAAGCATGCAAAGAGTATATAGGCAGCGGAAATTAAAGCATGCAACTTGCAAGAAAGTAAAGGGAAGGGTTTAGAGGATTCAAACGCAATTGGAGACACGGATGTTTTTGTCGTGGTTCCGATAGGTGGTGCTATCATACATCCACGTTGATGGAGACTTCAACCCACGAAGGGTAACGGTTGCGTGAGTCCACGGAGGGCTCCACCCACGAAGGGTCCACGAAGAAGCAACCTTGTCTATCCCACCATGGCCGTCGCCCACGAAGGACTTGCCTCACTAGTGGTAGATCTTCACGAAGTAGGCAATCTCCTTGCCCTTACAAACTTCTTGGTTCAACTCCACAATCTTGTCGGAGGCTCCCAAGTGACACCTAGCCAATCTAGGAGACACCACTCTCCAAGAAGTAACAAATGGTGTGTTGATGATGAACTCCTTGCTCTTGTGCTTCAAATGATAGTCTCCCCAACACTCAACTCTCTCTCATAGGATTTGGATCTGGTGGAAAGAAGATTTGAGTGGAAAGCAACTTGGGGAAGGCTAGAGATCAAGATTCATATGGTAGGAATGGAATATCTTGGCCTCAACACATGAGCAGGTGGTTCTCTCTCAGAAATGGTAAGTTGGAAGTGTAGGTTTGTTCTGATGGCTTTCTCCACGAATGAAGAGGAGGTGGAGGGGTATATATAGCCTCCACACAAAATCTAACCATTACACTCAGTTTACCAAACTTGGTGGGACCGAATCAACAAACTCAGTCAGACCGATTTAGTAAACCTAGTGACCGTTAGGGTTTTCGGTGGGACCGACATGCAACTCGGTAGGACCGATATGGTTAGGGTTAGGGCATAACGTAATCTCGGTGAGACCGATTACACAAACTCGGTGAGACCGATTTTGGTAATTAGCTAACCAGAGAGTTGGTCAGGTAAACTCGGTGGGACCGATTTTCTCTTTTTGGTGAGACCGAAATGTTACAAAAGGGAAAGAGAGAGTTTACATTGCAATCTCGGTGGGACCGATCGCTCACTTTGGTTAGACCGAAACGCTACGAAGGGAAACAGAGAGATTACAATCCCATCTCGGTGAGATCGAGATCCCTATCGGTGAGACCAATTTGCCTAGGGTTTGTGGCAGTGGCTATGACATATGAACTCGGTGGCGCCGGATAGAAAGAATCGGTGTGACCGATTTTGGCTTTAGGATTAGGTCATATGAGGATGTGAGAAAGTAGTTGAGGGTATTTGGAGCATATCACTAAGCACTTGAAGCAAGAGTCTCATTAAGCAACACCTCATTCCTCCTTGATAGTATTGGCTTTTCCTATAGACTCAATGTGATCTTGGATCACTAAAATGTAAAATGAAGAGTCTTGAGCTTTTGAGCTTGAGCCAATCCTTTGTCCTTGATATTTTGAGGGGTCCACTTTCATCATCCATGCCATGCCATTCATTGAGCTTTCTTGAAATAATATTCTTGGAATAGCATTAGCTCAATGAGCTATATGTTGTTATGAATTACCAAAACCACCAAGGGATAGTTGCACTTTCAGTTGGCGCCACAACGCCATGGCTTCCTCATCCATCTCGGCGATGCTGAGACGGTGCTCCCGCCTCTGGTTGGCGCGACGATCCTCGTCAGTGATAAGCCGCGGCAGAGGCGCGAGCTCCTGCGCCCGCTCCCACGTCGGCATGTTGGGGAAGTTCAATGTTCTATGAGGCCACCGAAGGCGCCACGCCGCCGCGTCGTACACGCGGGCGGCCTCGTTGGCAGTGTCGAAATTGCTGAGGCCCGGGTGCATCCCGCGGAACCGGATCTCGGCCGAGAAGCCGCCGGAGGGGCGCGCGCGGACGCCACGGTATCCCAAAGTTTCCCGGCGACGCAGCGGCATGGTGGTGCAGCGGCGGCGAGGCGAGAAAGAGTGGGGAGAGAGTGGTGGCGACGCACAGAGTGGGGAGAGAGCGGTGGCAAGGCACAGCAGTGGGAGGGCGTATGATTTTATAAAGCGCGTCGGACGCCGCGCGCCAAGACTAGCGAGCGCGATCCTTTCCCGACGTCCCTGCTATCTGTACTCTCTTCTCTACTGTTATATTTATTTTATATTTAATATTTATCTCTACTACTCTACTCTCTAACTTTTTTATAAAAAAATAGAGTTGGTGATGATGGTGTGCCTGCCATCCTGCAATATAGGCCATTTGATTTATATCCGACGGATAGGAAGGAAACTATGATAATTTTGCAGAAAGCTACCCACACCCGTCTCCAGATTTGCAAATAAGGCCTTCCCTCATTCATCCTTTTCTCCCACAAGATAAACTACTCATACAAACGCATCTTGATGCGTGCAACGCGTGGGCATCTTGCTAGTTCTGAAAAACTTTCCATCATTTGCCACACTACTGGTTGCAGATGAAGAACCTACCCAAGCACAGTGCGATATAGGAGGGATGCACAATTAGAAGCTGATATTCTGTTGGACAATGGAGGCTATAACCAATTACTTTTACGGGAACAATAGCAACCAGGAAATTTGAATGGTAGGTATGAACAAAATTGGAACTGGACATGTACTGCTAAGTGATTCAATACACACATTACCAATCGACGAGGAGAACAATGGTCGCGGCGGCCTCTGTGCATCATGGTCGGCAACGGGAGTTAGTTCATTGTCCACGAATGTGGTGCTTCTGCGCTTGGTGTCATCTTCTGGGAAGCAGATCCGAGATCGTGGAAGATGGTGCCGGGGAAGAGGCTCTGTGTATGACGACAACGGTGGACCGACTCCAGTGAGGCGTACAAGGTCGTCGATGAGGCAGATGCGCTGCGGTGTACGAGTGCGCCAATGTAGAAGGGGAGGAGCACGAAGGTTGCGATGCCGTGGAGAAGTCTATTTTGCGGTGGGGATAGAAAATGGGGAGTATTCAAGTATACTACTCTGGGTGCCGGGGTGGGGCTGGCTGGGTAGGGTGAACCTGAAGTTACGAAAACAACCCCCTACCAAGCGTCATCCGTAGGCCTGTTCCGAAGGCTATGATGGTAACTTTCCACTTCTCAAATCAGGGTCGCGGGAGATTTTCCTGCCGACCTCAAAATTTTGTGACACTGAAGTCCCCGTGTGGCGTACTGGGTGATTGGGCTAAGCAACTAGCGAGTAGTACTAGTAACTACTAGTACTCCCTCCGTTTTTATTAACTCTGCATATTAGGTTTGACCGAAGTCAAACTTCCTAAAGTTTGACCAAGATTATAGAAAAATATAAACATTTACCATAAAAAATATGTATGATGTGAAAGTACATTCAATAATGAATCTAATGGCATTTATTTGTTATTATATGTTAATATTTTTTGTTATAAACTTTCTGAGAGTTTACAAAACTTGACTTTGACCAATGCTAATACGCAGACTTAAATAAAAACGGAGGGAGTACACATTTGTTTTCTTAGTTTGTAGTGAATTAATCATTTGTTGTAATTGTGAAATAAATATATTAGGCCAATCATTGTTGAATTCCAAGATGCTCAAACTCACATGCAGTTACAATCAGGGTCTATACAATTCAATAGTTACAATCATTGTTGAGTTCCAAGATGTATACGAGGTCTATAGTACTTCACAATATGCTCAAACTCACATAACCCCAGTCAAATGAGAATCTAAATGCATTTGATAATTATTACTTTGTAGGATGCAACAAAACCAACCATAACTCTACATCATCCATTATAAAAGCAACATTTTTCACACATCCCAATGTGTGAATGAAATATGTAGAGAGAGCTTGCAAAGATGGAGCAGATAGGGCGGGAAAGATTGTATGTATGTGGACAAGAGAGTAGGAGACAAACCTAATGAGACAACGAGAGATAGAGAGAGAAAGAGAGAGGAAGAAGTTAGGTCTGTGAGAAAGATGGAGACATGTAATATACGTGAGATGCGTGTGCATCCGGATTCTGTACACGTGGAAGGAGAAGAGACAACATGTTTGATGAGAGAGTTGGAAAAACATCAACGAGAGGGGAAGGATCTCGTGGGTTGAGGGATTGATAATTTTGTGCGGGGGAGAGAGGGATTGGTAATTTTGTGCGGGAGAGAGAGGGGGGGTGAATTGTGTGCTCGGGGGAGGGTGTGTGTGTGTGTGTGTCAGATATTGAGAGAAATCAAACCTATGGAGAGAAATGTGTGTGTATGTGACGGAAAGCTACATGCTAAATAGGGTTTTCACGAAGAGATTGTGCGTGCGAGATAGAGAGCGATGTGCGGGCCTTGAGGTGGGCAGGGGCCGGGTGAGGGTGTCAAAATGTGTGCGTTGATGCATGTGTTACATGAAATCCTGCGAGGGACAGACGAATCGAGAGAGATGGTTGTTGTGTTACAGATGCTCCTCTCTCTCTCTCACACACACACACACACACACACACAAGTAAAATAGAAGACCGTTCTCTCATGTATACACAACGTATCGGCATCTGTCTATGTCTCACTCATGCATGATCATTTGCAGATTCACACCTCTCTATGTCTCTATCACACGCACACCGTCTCCACATTACCCTTCCGCCACAACACACATATGGACACATACACACGTTCTCTCTCAGTCACACAGAAAAAATCAGTATTAAAAAACTAGGGCGCACCTAAAACATCCAAATCCAAATAAACACGAACTGGAGCTAAATTCGAATATATGGAAATATTGTAGCATCAAGAATTTTTCCAGGAAAAAAATTTGAGTAATATTCGGGGATTGCTTTCACACACACAAAAAGGTTCGGTGGATGTCCTTCGAGCGCGACACAGTGACGCACCATTCGATCGACCGCGCGGCCGCGGTTCACGCGCTTGCACATGATTCTGTATCGTGGCTATGATGCCGCGCAGGTTTCACCGGCCCACCGTACTCCCTCCGCTGGCCTGGACGCACGCAATCAACTACCTCCTTATTATGCGAAAAAAATGATTCCTCCCACTGACATCTGGGGCGCACCATTTCGGAGGCTTACTGTGGGCCTACTAAGTTGACGCGTACCAAGGGTTTTGTCAACTTAGTCAATATAAACGAGTCTATCAGCAGTGACCGTACGATGTCCATCCAACGACCATCGTGCTTCTTCAACTTGTGGTCTTCTTGCTCCAGCCGCCCAAAGCAGCGCCGGCCGTGTCGCCTGCTCCTGCCTCCCATGGCTAGCTGTGCTGCCGCGGGGGCCTCACCACCCCCTACTACTCCCACCGCTGGCCAGGCCATCCCTCCACTCACCCACACCCCATGTTATTTTGCGGCAACGGCAGCCTCACACCAAAGGCGAACCCGTGAACCCTCGTACTCCTCTCCGCGTGGGCATCCACTACCACGTCTTCCCCGACTCCGCGTCATCTCCTTCCTAGGCCTCGCCGTCGTCCAGCGCCCTGGTGCTCTCTGCGCGGCGTGGTCAACATGGTCAAGGAACGACTTCCATCAGACGTGGAATGTACGTGGAGAGGCTGACAGCTGGGTCCACGGCCGCACACAAGGAAATGCCTCCTTATTACGCAAAAAATATTGATTCCTTCACCTGACATCTGGGACCCACCGGAAGGGCCTCTATATTTCACAAAAAAATTGTTCCGCCCGCTGACAGGTCAGACCCACCAGCTATATCTTTGCACACAATGAAGTGCCTCCTTATTACGAACAAAAAAAATTAATACTCCCCCTGCTAGCTGGGACCCAGCATAGTGGGAGGCTGACTTGTGGGCCGACTAAGTTGACGGGGATGGAGGGCTTTGTCAACTTAGTCAATATGAACGATTCTAGCTCCAGTGACCGTATGATGTCCATCCAACGACTGCAGTGCTTCTTCAACCTCTGGTCCTCTTGCTCCAGCCGCCCAAAGCAGCGCCGGTCGTGCCGCTTGCTCCTGCCTCCCGTGGCCGGTTGTGCTGCCGCGGAGGCCTCACCGCCCCCTACTACTCCCACCGCTGGCCAGGTCATCCCTCCAGTCACCCACACCCCCTGTTATTCTGCGGCAACAATAGCCTCACACCAAAGGCGAACCAGTGAACCCTCGTACTCCTCTCCGCGTGGGCATCCACTGCCACATCTTCCCTGGCTCCGCGTCGTCCCCTTCCTAGGCCTCGCCGTCGTCCACCACCCTGGTGCTCTTGGTGCAGCGTGGTCAACGTGGTCAAGGAACGACTTCCATCAGAAGAGTACTGTACGTGGAGAGGCTGATAGTTGGGTCCACGGCCGTAGCAAGGAAGTGCCTCCTTATTACGCGGAAAATAATGATTCCTCCACCTGACAGCAGGGACCCATCGGATGGGCCACCGTATTTCGTGAAAAAACATTTCCCCCGTGACTGCTAGGACCCACCAGCTACTTATTCGCACTCAAGGAAGTGCATCCATATTACGGGCAAAAAATGATTCGCCCCCTAACTGCTGGGACCCATTAGCTACATCTTCGCACACAAAGAAGTGCCTGACAGTCGGGAGCCACCTGGTTGAAGCGTACATAGCGTTGTCATTCTGGTCGCGAACGTGTACGTACATACTGGTCGATGTAGAGGCACACACGTATCGTAGTAGAGGCGCGCATGTGTCATAGTAGAGGCGCGCACATAGCATGTACACGTACGTACAGCTGCCAGGGTGCAAGAAAGTAAATACGACCATGTACGTACATACGGGCGAGGTCTCGAATGCCTACTCGCGCATACGTACGGCCAGGGCTCGTGTACATGGCTGGGTCGGAACGGAGAAACTGTGTCGTCGTCGTGTTCATGGGGAGCCAACCGGCTGGGTCAGAATGAAATGTGTTGTCGTGTTCATCGGGAGGGCTTGGACGGAACAACCGATGGAAACGAGGCCTGGTGTACCGTAGAACGGAGGAAACGGCCTTGTGTTCGACCGGCCACGGTCGAAACGGGATCCTGTTCATCGGGAGGGGTCTGGCGTACCACAAAACAGAGGAAACGGACTTCTGTTGGACCTCCTACGGTCGAAACGGGGTCCTGTTGATCGGAAGGGGTGTGGCGTACCGCAACGGAGGAAACGGACTTGTCTTGGAGCGCTAGGTCGAAACGGGGGTCCTGTTCATCAGGAGGGGTGTGGCGTACCGCAAAATGGGACTCCACAGGATACTGTTCATGTCCACCGTCGACCTCCTCCAGCCACCACGGGCAACTGTTCATCCACCGTCGACCTCCTCCAGCCTCCACCTGCGACTGTTCATCCACGGGCTCCTATTCATCCAGCCTCCACCGCGCGCTCCTCCGCCGGCTACTATTCAACCAGACCTCTCCATGGGGTCCTGTTCAACCACCCCTCCATGGGCTACTGTCCATCCAGCCCTCCACCGGCTACTATTCAACCAGCCCTCCACCGGATACTGTTCAACCTTCCCTCCATGGGGTCCTATTCATCCAGCCCTCCACGGGGTCCTGTTCATCCACGCCCAACTGGCTCGATTGATTGGGGTCCTGTTCATCCAGTGGCAACACCACGGGGTCCTGTTCATCCAACCCCACACCGGGAACTACTCATCCAACCCCCCCCCCCCCGCCCCAACAACGCTCATTGTTCATCCAGAGGCAGCATTGATCGGCTTCAGTTAGCAGCAGTAGCGAAGGATTCGCTCGATCAAGTTCAGTTAATAGCCATCGATCGGTCGCTCAGGTTCAGTAATGCGTAGCCTGCAGTGCAATCGCTCGGCTTCAGTTAGGCGAACGCCTCACTCGGGTTTAGTTAGAGCCCAACACCTCGCATCCACGCACGTACGTGTATGAGAGGAACGCGCATCGCTCGGCCCCCGACCACCCACCGTAAGTGGGAACTCCCCGATATTTTCCTTGCCCTCGCTTCTACCACAGTTTTTTCCGTCATGCACGGCCCAAAGAATGTCATGCAGCTGTGTCTCCGGCCCGCCCAGGACGAAAAGCCCATTTTCTATCATAGAACTAGGAGCCCACCACATCTATGATGATACCGGGTTTTGTCACAATTATCGTCATAGAAGTGTCATAAGTATGGCAGAAAAAATTCATTCGCCCCAAAATGTCACGGATGTGTCTTTTTTTTGTAGTGCAAGTAGGAGGGATCCTACTTGGGCGCCTCCTCCCTTCCATAAGTATCGGATGGGGAAGAAAGAGAGGGGGGAGGAAAGGGGGCGGCCGAATCCTCCCCTTTCCTTCTCCCTTCCCTCCTTTCCTTCTCCTCCTATTTCGGCCTATAGGGGGCGCACCAGCCCCTTAAGGACTGGTATGTCCCTCTCTTAGCCCATTAGGCCCATATAGTTTGTCGGGGGGTGCCCGGAACCCCTTCCGATGACCCGATACGTACCCGATACCCCCGGAACACTTCTGGTGTCTGAATACTATCGTCCTATATATAAATCTTTACCTCTCGACCATTTTGAGACTCCTCATCATGTCCGTGATCTCATCCGGGACTCCGAACAACATTCGATCACCAAATCACATAACTCATATAATACAAAATCATCATTGAACGTTAAGCGTGCGGACCCTATCAATAAACTAATCTCATGCATTATCGAGAGGGCCCAGAGATACCACTCCGATACTCGGAGTGACAAATCCTAATCTCGATCTATGCCAACCCAACAAACACCTTCGGAGATACCTGTAGAGCATGTTTATAATCACCCAGTTACGTTGTGACGTTTGATAGCACACAAGGAATTCCTCCGGTATCCGGGAGTTGCATAATCTCATAGTCGAAGGAATGTGTATTTGACATGAAGAAAACAATATCAATAAACTAAACGGTCATAATGCTAAGCTAACGAATGGGTCTTGTCCATCACATCATTTTCCTAATGATGTTATCCCATTCATCAAATGACAACACATGTCTATGGTTAGGAAACTTAACCATCTTTGATTAACGAGCTAGTCAAGTAGAGGCATACTAGGGACACAGTGTTTTGTCTATGTATCCACACATGTATCAAGTTTCTGATTAATACAATTCTAGCATGAATAATAAACATTTATCATGAATAAGGAAATATAAAATAACAACTTTATTATTGCCTCTAGGGCATATTTCCTTCAGTCTCCCACTTGTACTAGAGTCAATAATCTAGATTACATTGCAATGATTCTAACACCCATGGAGTCTTCGTGCTGATCATGTTTGCTCATGGAAGAGGCTTACTGAACAGGTCTGCCACATTCAGATCCATATGTATTTTGCAAATCTCTATGTCTCCCTCCTTGACCAGATCATGGATGGAGTTCAAGTATCTCTTGATGTGTTTGGTCTTTCGTGAAATCTGGATTCCTTTGCTAAGGCAATTGCTCCGGTAATGTCACAAAAGATTTTCATTGGACCCGATGCACTAGGTATTACACCTAGATCGGATATGAACTCCTTCATCCAGACTCCTTCATTTGCTGCTTCCGAAGTAGCTATGTACTCCACTTCACACGTAGATCCTATCGCGACACTTTGCTTGGAACTGCACCAACTGACAGCTCCACCATTCAATATAAATACGTATCTGGTTTGTGACTTAGAGTCATCCGGATCAATGTCAAAGCTAGCATCGACGTAACCATTTATGACGAGCTCTTTGTCACCTCCATAAACGAGAAACATATCCTTAGTCCTTTTTAGGTACTTTGGGTTGTTCTTGACCGTTGTCCAGTGATCCACTCCTGGATTACTTTGGTAGCTCCCTGCTAAAGTTATAGCAAGGCACACATCAGATTTGGTACATAGCATAGCATACATGATAGACCTATGGCTGTGGCATAGGGAATGACTTACATTTCCTCTCTATCTTCTACAGTGGTCGGGCATCGAGTCTTACTCAACTTCACACCTTGTAACACAGGCAAGAACGCTTTCTTTGACTGATCCATTTTGAATTGCTTCAAAACTTTGTCAAGGTATGTGCTTTGTGAAAGTCCTATTAAGCGTCTTGATCTATCTCTATAGACCTTGATGCCGAATATATAAGCAGCTTCACCGAGGTCTTTCGTTGAAAAACTTTTATTCAAGTACCCTTTGATGCTATCCAGAAATTCTATATCATTTCCAATCAACAATATGTCATCCACATATAATATTAGAATGCTACAGAGCTCCCACTCACTTTCTTGTAAATACAGGCTTCTCCGAAAGTCTGTATAAAACCATATGCTTTGATCACTTCATCAAAGCATATATTCCAACTCCGAGATGCTTGCACCAGTCCATAACAGGATCGCTGGAGCTTGCACACTTTGTTAGCACCTTTAGGATCGACAAAACCTTCTGGTTGCATCATATACAACTCTTCTTTAAGAAATCCATTAAGGATTGTAGTTTTGACGTCCATTTGCCAGATTTCATAATCATAAAATGTAGCAATTGCTAACATGATTCAGACAGACTTAAGAATCGCTACGAGTAAAAAAGTCTCACCGTAGTCAACTCCTTGAACTTGTCAAAAACCTTTGGCGACAAGTCTAGCTTTATAGGCAGTAACATTACCATCAGTGCCAGTCTTGTTTTTGAAGATCCATTTATTCTCTATGGGTCGCCGATCATCGGGCAAATCCACCAAAGTCCACACTTTGTTCTCATACATGGATCCTATCTCAGATTTCACGGCCTCAAGCCATTTATCGGAATCTGGTCTCATCATAGCTTCTTCATAGTTCGTAGGTTCATCATGGTCAAGTAACATGACTTCCACAACAGGATTGCTGTACCACTCTGGTGCGGATCGTGCTCTAGTTGACCTACGAGGTTTAGTAGTAACTTGATCTGAAGGTTCATGATCATCATCATTAGCTTCCTCTCTAGTTGGTTTAGGCATCACGGGAATGGATTTCTCGGATGAGCTACTTTCCAAATTGAGAGAAGGTACAATTACCTCAACAATTTCTACTTTCCTCCCACTCACTTCTTTCGAGAGAAACTCCTTCTCTAGAAAGGTTCCATTCTTGGCAACAAAGATCTTGCCTTTGGATCTGTGGTAGAAGGTGTACCCAATTGTTTCCTTAGGGTATCCTATGAAGATGCACTTCTACGATTTGGGTTCGAGCTTATCAGGCTGAAGCCTTTTGACATGAGCATCGCAACCCCAAACTTTAAGAAACGACAACTTAGGTTTATTGCCAAACCACAGTTCATACAGTGTCGTCTCAACGAATTTTGATGGTGCCCTGTTTAACGTGAATGCAGCTGCCTCCAATGCATAGCCCCAAAACAACAGTGGTAAACCAGTAAGAGACATCATAGATCACACCATATCTAATAAAGTACGGTTACGACGTTCAGACACACCATTACATTATGGTATTCTAGGTGGCGTGAGTTGTGAAACTATTCCACATTGTTTTAAATGAAGGCCAAACTCATAACTCAAATATTCACCTCCACGATCAGATCGTAGAAACTTTATTTTCTTGATACGATGATTCTCCACTTCACTCTGAAATGCTTTGAACTTTTCAAATGTTTCAGTTGTGTTTCATTAAGTAGATATACCCATATCTGCTCAAATCATCTTTGAAGGTCAGGAAATAACGATACCCGCCACGAGCCTCAACACTCATCGGACCGCATACATTGCTATGTATTATTTCCAATAAGTCATTGGCTCGCTCCATTATTCTGGAGAGCGGAGTTTTAGTCATCTTGCCCATGAGGCATGGTTCGCAAGTATCAAATGATTCATAATCAAGTGATTCCAAAAGTTCATCTGCATGGAGTTTCTTCATGCGCTTTACACCAATATGACCTAAACAAGAGGGCCACAAATATGTTGCACTATCATTATCAACTTTGCATCTTTTGGCATCAATATTATGAATATGTGTATCACCACAATCAAGATTCAACAAAAATAGACCACTCTTCAAGGGTACATGACCATAAAAGATATTACTCATCTAAATAGAACAACCATCATTCTCTCATTTAAATGAATAACCGTCTCGCACTAAACAAGATCTAGATATACTGTTCATGCTCAACGTTGGCACCAAATAACAATTATTCAGGTCAAAAACTGATCCGGAAGGTAGATGTAGAGGTAGCATGTCGATGGAGATCACATCGACCTTGGAACCATTCCCGACGCGCATCGTCACCTCGTCCTTAGCCAATCTTCGTTTAATCTGTGGTCCCTGTTTCGAGTTACAAATATGAGCAACCGAATCGGTATAAAATACCTAGGCACTAGTACGAGCATTAGTAAGGTACACATCAATAACATGTATATCAAATATACCTTTGTTCACTTTGCCATCCTTCTTATCTGCCAAATACTTGGGGCAGTTTCGCTTCCAGTGACCAGTCCCTTTGCAGTAGAAGCACTCAGTTTCAAGCTTGGGTCCAGCTTTGGGCTTCTTCCCAGGAGTGGCAACTTGCTTGCCATTCTTCTTGAAGTTCCCCTTCTTTCCCTTGCCCTTTTCTTGAAACTAGTGGTCTTGTTAACCATCAACACTTGATGCTCCTTCTTGATTTCTAGCTCTACAACTCTGAGCATTGCGAAGATTATTAATAGTCTTTTCCATCCCTTACTTATTATAGTTCATCATGAAGCCTTTGTAGCTTGGTGGCAGTGATTGGAGAACTCTGTCAATGACACAATCATCTGGAAGATTAACTCCCAGCAAAGTCAAGTGATTATGATATCCAGACATTCCGAGTATGTGTTCACTGACAGAACTGTTCTCCTCCATTTTGCAGCTATAGAACTTGTTGGGGACTTAAAATTTCCCAACTCGGGCATTTGCCTGAAATATTAACTTCAACTCCTGGAACATCTCATATGGTCCATGACATTCAAAATGTCTTTGAAGTCCCGATTCTAAGCCGTAAAGCATGTCAGACTGAACTATTGAGTAGTCATCAACACGCGACTGCCAGGTTTGCAGTTGCTGGGGGATGGTACGCCTAGCGGTGCATCAAGGACATAATTTTTCTATGCAGCAATGAGGATAATCCTCAAGTTACGGACCTAGTCCGTGTAGTTGCTACCATCATCTTTCAACTTAGCTTTCTCTAGGAACGCATTAAAATTCAAGGGAACGGTAGCACGGGCCATTGATCTACAACATAGATATGCAAAAACTATTAGGACTAAGTTCATGATAAATTAAGTTCAATTAATCATATTACTTAAGAACTCCCACTTAGATAGACATCCCTCAAGTCATCCAAATGATACGTGATCCAAATCAACTAAACCATGTCCAATCATCATGTGAGATGGAGTAGTCATCACTGGTGAACATCTCTATGTTAATCATATCTACTATATGATTCACGTTTGACCTTTCGGTCTCTAGTGTTTGAGGCCATGTATCTACATGCTAGGCTCATCAAGTTTAACCCGAGTATTACGCATGTGCAAAACTGGCTTGCACCCATTGTACTTGAACATAGAGCCTATCACACCCGATCATCACGTGGTGTCTCGGCATGAAGAACTGTCGCAACGGTGCATACTCGGGGAGAACACTTATACCTTGAAATTTATTTATGGGATCATCTTATAATGCTACCACCATACTAAGCAAAATAAGATGCATAAAGATAAACATCACTTGCAATCAAAATATGTGACATGATATGGCCTTCATCATCTTGTGCTTTTGATATCCATCTCCAAAGCAACGTCATTATCTCCATCGTCACTGGCTCGACACCTTGATCTCCATCGTTGCGTCGTGGTCGTCTTGCCAACTATTGCTTCTACAACTATCACTACGGCTTAGTGATAAAGTAAAGCAATTACATGGCGTTTGCATTTCATACAATAAAGTGACAACCATAAGGCTCCTATCAGTTGCCGATAACTTTTACAAAACATGATCATCTCATACAACAACGTATATCACATCATGTCTTAACCATATCACATCACAACATGCCCTGCAAAAAGAAGTTAGACGTCCTCTACTTTTTTGTTGCAAGTTTTACGTGGCTGCTACAGCCTTCTAGCAAGAACCGTTCTTACCTACGGCACAAAACCACAACGGTGATTTATCAAGTTTGTTGTTTTAAGCTTTAACAAGGACCGGCCGTAGTCAAATTCGATTCAACTAAAGTTGGAGAAACAGACACCCGCCAGCGACCTTTATGCAAACTAGTTGCATGTCTGTCGGTGGAACCGGTCTCATGAACGTGGTCATGTAAGGTTGGTCCGGGCCACTTCATCCAACAATAACGGCGAATCAAAATAAGACATTGATGGTAAGCAGCATGGCGATCACCGCCCACAACTCTTTGTGTTCTACTCGTGCATGTCATCTACGCATAGACCTGGCTCGGAAGCCATTGTTGGGGAACGTAGCATGCAATTTCAAAAAAAATCATACGCTCACGCAAGATCTATCTAGGAGATGCATAGCAAATAAGAGGGGGAGAGTGTGTCCACGTGCCCTCGTAGACCGAAAGCGGAAGCATTTGCCAACGTGGTTGATGTAGTCGAACTTCTTCTCGTTCTGATGGATCAAGTACCGAACGTACGGCACCTCCGAGTTCTGCACACGTTCAGCTCGATGACGTCCCTCAAACTCTTGATCCAGCAGAGTGTCGAGGAAGTAGAAGAGTTCCGTCAGCTCGATGGCGTGGTCACGATGATGGTGAAGTTATCCACGCAGGGCTTCACCTAAGCACTACATGAATATGACCGAAGGCGTAAACTGTGGAGGGGGCGCCGCACAAGGCTAGGAATCAATGTTATGTGTTCTAGCGGTGCCCCCACATATATATAGGTGGGAGAGGGAGGGGAGCAGCAATGGGCGCCCCAAGTAGAAGGGATCGTACTTGGATGCCTCCTCCAAGTCGGCCTCCCCCCTTCCATAAGTATCAGAGGGGGAAGGAAAGAGAGGGGGGAGGGAAGGAAAGGGGGGAGGTCGAATCCTCCCCTTTCCTTCTCCCTTCCCTCCATTCCTTCTCCTCTTATTTCGGCCTATAGGGGGGGCACCAGCCCCTTAGGGGCAGGTCTGTCCCTCTCTTGGCCCATTAGGCCCATATAGTTTGCCGGGGACCCGATACGTACCCGGTACCCCCGGAACACTTCCGATGTCCGGATACTATCGTCCTATATATCAATCTTTACCTCTTGATGATTTCGAGACTCCTCGTCATGTCCATGATCTCATTCAGGACTGTGAATAGCATTCGGTCACCAAATCACATAAATCATATAATAAAAAATCGTCATCAAACGTTAAGCGTGCGGACCCTATGGGTTCGAGAACTATGTAGACATGACCGACACACCTCTCTGGTCGGTAACCAATAGCGGAACCTGGATGCTCATATTGGCTCCCACATATTCTACGAAGATCTTTATCGGTCGAACCGTTATGACAACATACGTTATTCCCTTTGTCATCAGTATGTTACTTGCCCGAGATTCGATCGTCGGTATCTTCATACCTAGTTCAATCTCGTTCCGGGAAGTCTCTTTACTCGTTCTGTAATGCATCATCCTACAACTAACTCATTAGTCACTTTTCTTGCAAGGCTTCTTATGATGTGCATTACCAAGAGGGCCTAGAGATACCTCTCCGATACTCGGAGTGACAAATCCTAATCTCAATCTATGCCAACCCAACAAACACCTTCAGAGATACCTGTAGATCATATTTATAATCACCCAGTTACATTGTGACATTTGATAGCACACAAGGCATTCCTCGGGTATCCGGGAGTTGCATAATCTCATAGTCGGAGGAATATGTATTTGACATGAAGAAAGCTATAGCAATAAACTGAACAATCATAATGCTAAGCTAACAAATGGGTCTTGTCCATCACATCATTCTCCTAATGATGTGATCTCGTTCATCAAATTACAACACATGTCTATGGCTAGGATACTTAAGCATCTTTGATTAACGAGCTAGTCAAGTAGAGGCATACTAGGCACACAGTGTTTTGTCTATGTATCCACACATGTTTCAAGTTTCCGGTTAATACAATTCTAGCATGAATAATAAACATTTATCATGAATAAGGAAATATAAAATAACAACTTTATTATTGCCTCTAGGGCCTATTTCCTTCACCAACATCTTATTTTGATTCAGCAGCATTGTGAGATGAAGCGGCCCGGACCAACCTTACATGTCCACGCACATGAGACTGGTTCCACTGACTGACATGCAACTTGTTTTGCATAAAGGTGACTGGCGGGTGTCTATTTCTCCTACTTTAGTTGAATCGAATTTGACTATCGCTGGTCCTTGAAGAAGGTTAAAACAACAAACTTGATAAATCACTGTTGTGGTTTTTTGCGTAGGTAAGAACGGTTCTTGATAGAAGGCCATAGCATCCACGTAAAACTTGCAAGAACAAAGTAGAGGACGTCTAACTTGTTTTTGTATGGCATGTCGTGATGTGATATGGTCAAGACGTGATGTGCTATACGTTGTTGTATGAGATGATCATGTTTTGTAATATCGACAACCAGCAAGAGCCTTAGGGTTGTCTCTTAATTATTGTATGAAATGCAAATGCCATGTAATTGCTTTACTTTATCGCTATGTATTAGCAGTAGTTGTAGAATCAATAGTTGGCGAGACGACCCTGACGCAACCATGGAGATCAAGGTGTCGAGCTAGTAACGATGGAGATCATGACAATGCTTTAGAGATGGAGATCAAAAGCACAAGATGGTGATGGCCATATCATATCACATATTTTCATTGCATGTGATGTTTATCCTTTATGCATCTTATTTTTCTTAGAACGACGGTAGTATTATAAGATGACCCCTTCACTTAATTTCAAGATAAAAGTGTTCTCCCCGAGTATGCACCGTTCCTAAAGTTTGTCCTTTTGAAGTACCTCATGATGATCGGGTGTGATAGATGAGGGAATTAAGGGATCCTCAGACAGCCGGACTATGTACTTGTGCCGGATTGTTGGACTATGAAGATACAAGATTCAAGACTTCATCCCATGTCCGGGTGGGACTCTCCTTTGCGTGGAAGGCAAGCTTGGCTATTCAGATATGTAGATCTCCTTCTCTGTAACCAACTTTGTGTAACCCTAGCCCCCTCTGGTGTGTATATAAATAGGAGGGTTTAGTCCATAGGACAACAACAATCATAATCATAGGCTAGCTTCTAGGGTTTAGCATCTACGATCTCGTGGTAGATCAACTCTTGTAATACTCATATCATCAAGATCAATCAAGCAGGAAGTAGGGTATTACCTCCATCAAGAGGGCCCAAACCTGGGTAAATATTGTGTCCCCCGCCTCCTGTTACCATTAGCCTTAGACACATAGTTCGGGACCCCCTACCCAAGATCCGCCAGTTTTGACACCGACATTGGTGCTTTCATTGAGAGTTCCACTATGTTGTCACCATAGGGCTTGATGTCTCCTTCAATCATCCACAACGATGCAATCCAGGGTGAGGTTTTTCTCCCCGGACAGATCTTCGTATTCGGCGGCCTCGCACTGCGGGCCAATTCGCTTGGCCATCTGGAGCAGATCGATGGCTACGCCCCTGGTCATCAGGTTAGGTTTAGAAGCCTGAACTACACTGCCGACATCCGCGGAGACTTGATATTCGATGGATTCGAGCCCATGACAGGTGCGCCGAATAGTCACGATGAGCATGACTTAGATCTGCCATTGAACGGTGTTCAGGAGAGCACACATACGGCTGCCCCAGCTCTTAATCCGGAGCAGATCGTGCCATCCGAGGACGGGTGGATGGACCCCGCCACGGAGGCCGCGCACTCAGCAGCGATAGAGCCGAATATAGACTTCGCCTTCAATGAGGTATGCGTCATCGGACCCTTGGACTCGTCTCTGGCCATAGGCTCCGAACCACGCACATCCGTGCCTATCGAACCTGATTGGGCACCGATCATGGAGTTTACCCTCGCGGATATCTTTCAGCACTCGCCCTTAGGTGACGTACTTAATTCATTAAAATCCCTCTCCCTGTTAGGAGACTCTTGGCCGGACTATGTCCAGCTTGAGTGGGAAGCGGACGAAGAAATTCTTTCCCCGTCCACCACCCACTTAATATCTATTGTCGACGACTTAACCGACATGCTTGACTTCGACTCCGAAGACATCGACGGTATGGACGACGATGCCGGAGAAGAACAGGAATCACCTCCCACAGGGCGCTGGAAAACCACCTCATCATATGATATATATATGGTGGACACGCCCAAACAAAGCAATGGCGATGAGGCAACGGAGGATAATCCCCTTGGGAAGTAGTCTAAGCACCAGTGTTAGTGGTGCCGCTCTAAGCCCCGCCATAGCAAAAATAGTGATACCGGCACAAGAGACAATAGCACCCCGGATGGTGCCGAAGACGAAAACAATCCCACCTAGCCAAGCTTCGAGCAAGCCGGATGGGAGGATGGGCAAGTTAGCCCTGAGAAACAGGCAATGGATGGAGACTCGGAGGATGAAAATTACATTCCCCTCTCTGAAGACAAGGTGAGCCTCGGTGACAAAGAATCCATCGTGCCTGAGGATCTCGTCGAGCAGGAGCGTTTCAAGCGTCGGCTTACTGCCACTGCAAAAAGCCTGAAGAAAAAGTAGCAGCAGCTTCAAGCTGATCAAGATCTACTAACTGATAGATGGATCGAGGTCCTGGCAGCCGAGGAATACGGACTCGAGCGCCCAGCCAAAAATTACCCAAAGCGCAAGTTGTTACCTCAATTTGAGGAGGAGGCACTAGAGCCTACACTACCAACGCAGGATGCGGCTAACCGGCCACCCCATGGTAGAGACAAAGCGGCATATCAGCCCAAACACCAGCCCGCACCCCGTCGCCAATCAAACAAAAACACGAAGGCACAGGGCTACATGCAGGACCTGCGAGATGTGTTGGAAAACAAAGCAGGACAGTCAAGGTTGATCTACGGATCACGGGGGCGCGCCCCAACGCGTGACAATGATCACCACACCGGATACACTAAATATAAATCCGGCCGGGCCAAATACAACCGACCAGACTCATTTGAACTGCATCGTGACGTAGCCCGGCATAGAGGCGCCGCACACCCCCTATGCTTCACTGTCGAAGTAATGGACCATGAGTTCCCAGAAGGGTTTAAGCCCGTGAACATCGAATCATATGATGGGACAACAGAGCCTGCGGTATGGATTGAAGATTTCCTTCTCCACATTCACACGGCATGTGGCAATGATCTACATGCCATCAAGTACCTCCCACTAAAACTCAAGGGACCGGCTCGGCATTGGCTGAATAGTTTGCCGGCAAACTCCATTGGAAGTTGGGAGAACTTGGAAGACGCATTCCTGGATAAATTCCAGGGCACTTATGTGTGACCACCGGATGCTGACGATTTAAGTCACATTACCCAACAGCCCGGAGAGTCAGCCAGGAAATTCTGGACTCGGTTCCTAACTAAAAAGAACCAAATTTTCGATTGTCCGGATGCCGAAGCCCTAGCAGCCTTTAAGAATAACATCCGCGATGAGTGGTTTGCCTGACACCTCGGCCAAGAGAAGCCAAAGTCCATGGCAGCCCTCACGACACTCGTGACCCGCTTTTGTGTGTGCGAGGACAGCTGGTTGGCTCGTAGCAACAACACATCAAGAAATCTTGGCCCCTCAGATGTCAGAGCTTCGCCAACTCCTCCTTCTGTTCCATGACAAGGGCCTACAACATCTTCATCGAGGAACTACTATTCTCATGTAGCTTCTTCCAGCCGACATTCTTCTCCTTCAACAGGTCGAGCTCGTGGCAGAGCTTTGCCTTGTCCTCCTGAAGTTGCAGGATTTTGCCGGTCGCCTTCTTCTCCAAGGCAATGCTCTTCTTCAACAGCATCATCAAGCCGGTGGTCGACTCCCCCTACTTATTGAGCTCAGCGGGCATGTCATCGAGGCTCTCCTTCAGCAACTCCACCAAGCTGTGGATGAACTCCTTCTGCTTATTGAGGTGCTTATTGAGCTGATCGAGCATGCCGTCGAGGGATAACGACTCCAGCACCGCCAGCTTGGCATGTTCGCGTCTGCAGCTAGGGCGCTCCTGGGAACCATTGCCTGCCCGTGAGAGATCTTTCGAGGTCTCTGCGTGGTGGTGAGCCCTCTTTTTTTCTGTAGCCTTGGTTACCGCTCCCTTGTTATGAGTAGTTCTCGACCTAGAGCTCTGCTCACCGGCCATGGCAAGGACAGACGAAGAAGAAGCACTTATGAGGAGGAAATGTAGAGTAATTTTCGGTTAGGTAGTTCCCTTTTTTATAACCTAAGTACTAGCACTAGTACTAATACCTGCATAGTGGGAACACATCCAGGTTTGGTACGTACTAGTAGGTGTGAGCAGGCTTTCAAACACTAGCCACAATGGTGAGTAACATCTATGTTACTGTCAAAATTGGCACAAAATACGAAGGGGACCAATGGAAGTACTACCAGCAAACCATGATTTAACTACTCGCATGCGTGCAGTGGAGTAGTAATGTCTTTCTTCCGCCCTCACGTCCACTCAATTTGCATGCGCTGTATTAATTGACTATCAATGAAGTGAACGACTTTACACGCGTCAAATTATCACATGGGTTGGATCTTGGGACAAAATTGCATCCGCCCGTGTACCCGCGTGTGCGTGCGAGGGAATGAGTGTGTGCGTGGCGTGCGTGCACATCTTTGCTTCGTGCATATACCGACAGTATGGCTCAGGGAGGACGAGTACAGCAGCACGTCGATGTGATCAATCCACACAAGGAGGTCGCAACAACGCCTCCACATGTGCCACGTGGCTTCATGAACTGTAAGAGAGACACTGTGTAGCATGCCATTGGAATTATAATTTACGTGTTTTGCACATACTCGAAGTACTAGTAAGGTACACGTGCATTGCACGCATCAGATTTTGCAACCAAATTATGAATAAATACCACACTATAGCATGTAAGCTCTGAGTCATATATGCCTGATGTAGACCTTTGTTTAATTCTTATAGTTCATCTCATTCAAAATCAATTATTTTTTATAAAAAAGCTAGGGCCTCTTGGATTCGTAGGATTTCCAAAAGGTGGGAATAGGAAAAACATGGGATTATAGTGGAATGTCATCTTGAATCCTATAGGATTGTACGAGTGTTTGATTGTGCATAGAAAAAACCCAAAATTCTTTCAAATAGGTTTGAGTGCATGGGATGTTTCCTATGAAATCTAGTGCAAATGAATCATGTGGAAAAATTCCTATGGTTTACAATCCTACGAATCAAACAACCAAGATAGGAAAAATTCCTAAGGATTAGAATCCTCCAAAATTCCTTTGAGAATCCTTTAAATCAAAGAAGCCCTTAATCTATTTTATGATTCATGGAATTGTGCATTGTAAAGCATAAAGTAAAAACAAATAATGGCAATTCAACTAGAAAAAAAGTTTGGGCAGTTATGATACGGAAGATTCTAGAACAAAGGAGAACCACTGTTGTTTTGAGGTTTGTGCATTATGCTTAAGTTCAACCATGGAGTCTGCTAGATTGTACATGTAGCAAAATCCGGTGGGGGGCTAGAAGATGATGCGAGGGGCCGAGTGGAGGGAAACTATGAAAGAGTGCACAAGTGCGAGATCGATATTTAGAGAGAGGGGGCGAGAACGTGCGCTGTTGCGCGCAGCGGCGGAGCCATGAAAAATAAATGAGCTAGGGGGCCAAGCATTGCTAATCCTTTACGAGGAGGGCCAATTCATGAACTTAAACCATTTTTAGCAGCAATTGTCTAATGATCACATTTATATTAGCCTTGATATATAGTGATGCTAGGGGGGCAGGGCCCTTGCTGCCCCTGTCTTCGCCATTGTGCGCGTGTCTGGGAGATGAAGCGGATGGCATGGATGATGAGAGGGGGACGTTGGATATATAATTAATGTGGGTGTATTAGCTATATATCCTACATAGAGAGGTATATATTGATCTATGTGGGCGTGGGAAAGAGGGTGAGACCTCACTGGATATATGGATTGATCGGTTTGTGTGGAAAACTATGAAAGACCTAGCTATACACACACACACATCAAGGAACATCGATCCTTGCGCATGCACGCGTGAGAGATAAAGAATGCCCGATATGATGGAGAGAGGGATGTGTGTGGGTGTGTGCCTTCATGGGAGACCGACCTGAAGAAAAAGATTGCATGTGTGCGATGGATAATGCCAACTGGTAGTGTGTGTGCATGCATGCATGAGAGAAAGTTAGTGGTACAATTATAAAGAGAAGACGACTGTGTGGGTGTAAAAGACTAGGTGAGGTCATAATCAATGTAAAGTTGAATTCAAATATTTGAATAAGAGATCATGATGTTTGAAACCCATGCATGCATGAATATAACGGAGATCTGCACGGTGTGGTTTGGAAACGAGCATGTTGTAATGTATACACATTGAACAAGGTCAGACTGATTTGAATTTGAGATACCGATGGCAGACATCGTTTGGCCACATTGCACCCATGCATGGACACACTATTCTAATTGGAGAGGATGGGTGGCTTTCGCATCACATATCTATATCTATACCCCTATATATATTGTATTATATATTTTTTATATTGTGTGCGGGTAACTTTAACTTTGAAAGATGGTCGTTGGATGAGGCGAATCCGATGGTGCAGAGATGGAAAATATGAGCACTACTGGCCGTTGGATATCATCTAGATTCCACCAGATTTCGCCACATGTACAATCTAGAAGACTCATGGTTGAACTTAAGCATAATGCACAAACCTCAAAACACAAGCACTTCTTCTTTGTTCTAGAATCTTCCGTATCAGAATTGCCCAAATGTTTTTCTACATGATTTGCCATTATTTGTTTTTACTTTATGTCTTACAACGCACAATTCCATGAATCTTAAAATAGATTAGCGTTCTTATAGAAACTAGATGATTTTGAATGAAATGAACTATAAGAATTAAACGAACATCTACATCATGCATATATGACTCAAAGCTTACATGCTATAATGTGATATTTATTCATAATTTGGTTGCCAAATCTCATGCGTGCAATACACGTGTACCTTACTATCTAAATGGTGTTTCTGTGTGTGTTGTGCGTGTTGAGGTGCAAATTGTCTTTTTTTGGTACACGTTAAGCTTGTTCTCCCAAAATTTCAAGCCGCGCCTTGTTATGCCGAAATTTCAAGCTAGCGTCTCTGTCTATCGTGCTGTGAAACTCCCGCCTCTTCAACTCGCGCCTTGTTAGCCCGAAATATTTAAGATATATCTTTGTCTCGTTGTGCTCCGACAACACCCTCCATCTCAACTAGCGCCTTGCTATTCCAAAATTACAACACGCGCGAAAACTCCCACCTCCTGTGAAATCCCGACACGCGAAATGCCGTGGTACCCTTGAACCGAAAGAACCGCCTCAAATCTGTGGGGGTACTTTTGTAACTTACCCCACATTTCAGACAAGCGCGTCTCTAAGCCATGGTTCCCCACTCCCATCCCATCCGCCCACCCATTCGTACACCGAGGCCGCGAAAACCCGCGAAGCCCCACACCCTCCTCCGTCCGCCACCCAGCCGGGGCCTCTTCCCTGATGACGTCATCCACAACAACACCTTGACGTCCCTCATCCACCACCGTACCGGATGAGGATCCGTCGTTGATCTCGTCATCCCGCCGGTTCAGACACCCCGTCCTCCATCTCCAAGGAGCTGCCCCGATGTTCCCCTCGTCTTTTGCGCCACCTCCATTCCCACACCGCCGTCTTCACCTGCACTACCGGAAGAGCATCATTATCACTGTTTCCTCGGATGAAGTTGTGGCCTAATCGGCGCCACCAAAGAGGTTGTACACTAATCGTCGCATTTTCTTCTTGATTCAATCTCACGTGCTACCGGTGCTTGGTCCCGAGCTGACACGGCACGGCTCCATCCACGGAGGCGTCGCTGGCCACTTCCTCCACAACGTCGCTCCCTCGGCGGTGACGTCCACATCAGTAGGAGTTGCTGCTGCTTTAGCTCTCGCTCGTGTTGCTGCTCTGCTCTTGCTCTCGGTCCCCTTCCTGGTCTGCTCTTGCTATTGCTCTTGCTCGTGCTGCTGCTCTCGCTCTTGCTCTTCCTTGCGATGCTGCTCCGATTTAGCTACACTTCAGTCGACTTAATCAACTTTTGGGTCAATTGATTTTCAGGGGGTGGGGGGTGCTCACCGGAGTGAAGGAAGAACCAGCCGCAGTGGGGAGGGGGCTCGACGAAGAAGTACCCCACTATCTATCTTAGGGTTCAGGGTGGGGGCGATGGTCGCCGGCGGTGGTGGGGCGGTGGCGTGGGGATCGCCGGAGAAAAAGCTCGACACGGGGGGGCCTAGAGGGACGGCCGGGGTGGCGGCGGACCGGCGGTGGGGAGTGTTTTCGGGGCAGGCGGGGCGGCGCACCACTGGCCGCGAGCGGCGGGGGGTTGCTGTTTGGCCGGTGGTGGATGGCGGCTCAGGGGGGTGGAGGTTGAAGATGAACTGCAGGCCCTTGATTTTGTATCCAACGGCTGCAAAATCGACTGACCAGAGATGAAAAAGTCAGTCAACTGACGTGTAGCCTCACCTTGCTAGTGCGTTCAGTTTCGATAGCAAAATTCAGTTTCGACAGCGAAATTCAGTTTTGACAGTTAAGTTCAGTTTCGACAGTTAAATTCAGTTTCGACAGTTAAGTTCAGAGATGAGCGGCTGATGTATTTTACATCTGGCACTTTGTGGTTATGTATTTTACGTCATCTATTGGAGATGCTATTAGAATTCCACTCAGGTTAACATTGTCTCTCTTGTCTTGCTTCAGCCTTAGCGTCGTACAACTCACCGGAGCTGCTCCAACGACGAAACCCTCCAGCCCAGTGGAGCAGTACCACAGGCTCCATCTCCAAACGCCTAAGATTTTCTTCCCCTCCTCCGATAGCCAAGCCAGCCGGAGCATCCTCACCGGCCAACCCAATCACGCTGAGATCGACATGGCTTCGCTAAAGAGGTTGTACACTTGTTGCATCTCTTTTTTCTCTACATGTTATATATATTGTCCACTTAGCACACGTAGTAACGTGAAATACGATTATTTTATCCTACTATATGACAAGGAGTGAGGTACTAGGCAACTTAGCTATCCGTCATGGACTCTCTTGAACGCCATCATTATTTGCCTTTGCGCATGTGAGCTGTGCATTTGTCGATGGGCCTGGGAGTTAAGCTAGTAGGGCAGTGGCCTGGGTCCAAAGTAATAGAAGTAGCACAAAAACATTTTTTAGTGTAGGATTTTCCTTGCTCAAGCCTGCCTACTAGAATCGCCAATGCTTGAAAGGAAAAGTGAATGAAAAACATAGGAATTGGAATGTTTCCTATGGTACTACTTTTCATGAATTTGGTGCAAAGGAATGGAGCAAAGGAAAATTGTAGGATTTGTTCCTTTAGTGTCTCCTTGAAAGAAAAACCATAGGAATTCTAATTTTCACTTGTCCTCCTTTTCATATTCCTATTCATGAAGCACAAGACTAAGAGATAGTAGCATAATAGCATTATAACCGTACATTTTCTTGTGGTTTGACTTAATCTCACCATGCTTTTTTGCATCCCGTGATCTTCCAATTCTTGTGAATCAAACACCCAGATTGGCAGAAATCCTTTGTTTTTAAATTCTCTGTTTTGCATGTGCATTCCTATCCTATTCCTGTCTATTTCCTATCCCTGCATTGTTAGAATCCTCAAATTCAAACAAGCCCTTACACAATTACTTCTGTTACAAATATGTGTCAAAGAAAACCTTGTGCGGTTTGTCCTGCTCCTGCGGCGCTGTGTTCCACCCCATCTCAGCTGCTCCAACGACGGAAGGGTTCACCATAGCAGGGATCCGCTCTCCAGACTGTCTTTCGCCACCTCAGATCTTCTTCCCCACCACCGGCAGACACGACAACTACATTACCATCATCAACTGAGCAGATGACCTTCAGGACTACACGGGTCCGCAAGAGAGGTCGCACTCTTCTGTGTCTACTTACGTTATGCATCACTTAATATGATGCATGCTACATTATCGTCGTGTTCACCTATTAGACTCCGAGTCAGGTCCAAACTAATGCTGAAACTTGAGTTTTTAAATGGTTGTGGGGTACATATTGGGGCAACAATCAATACTATCTATCTACTATCTAGTTAATCTCGGGTGTCTACTATGAGTTTCATGTTGGGTGCAAACAAACATTAAAGGAGCCATTATCTGTATTTTTTAACTAAAGCTATTATCTGCCTGCTATCATTGGTTTTTGGTCTATCCACAGTTTGCTACCATCACTCTGGATTTGTGCATGCACTCCTTACATAATCTCACTATGTTTTATTCCTATGCATGCCAGTTATTGTACACAATGGAACTGATCATGTAGAGCAAAAGAGATGAGCATTGCATGGCAATAAAATTTCATGCAGACGTCGCTCCATGGTGGGCGCAAATGCAGCCCCCCTCCACCCATTTCGGATTGTAATCAAGAGGAAGATAACTGTTCTGAGGGGGATTCAAAAGGAGAATACCACTCCTATTTACCCCATGAGGTCTTCGCTCTAACTTGGCATGCTGATGTTGGTAATATCATGCATATGGTGCCTTGCATTGGTTACTATATACATCAAAGATGTCATCTGCTTAGTTTAGACATGCTTTGTGTCAATGCCATCTGTTTAGTTTCTTTATCATATATGTGAATCATGCAATGCCATCTTGTTTAGCCAGGCATCATATATGTGAATTTTGCAATGCCACCCTAGTTAGCCAGTCATCTTATATGTGAATTATATCATGCCATCCTTTTTTATTACTTGTTAAATTTGTCAACAATTTTAGTACATTCAATTACTCTTCCTGTGCATCAGCCATTCGGCGCGGTCATGGAAAAATCTGGAGTGGAATCAAGGTCTTCAGAGCAGACAATGCTATCTGACGAAGTGCATGTCTTGCTGGTTACTGATAGCTCCTCAGAGGAGGATTCAGAGACAGATGACCAGTCCTATCCCCCCTCCCCGAGGTGCATGCTCTAACTTGGCAGGGTTATGTTGCTCATATCGTGCGTATGGTATCTTGCATTGTTATTTCATTTGCTTAGTTTAGACATGCTTTGTGTGAATGCCACCTGTTTAGTGTCTAATTACCATATATGTGAATTATGCAATGCCATCTTGTTGCAAGACATTATATATGTGAATTATGCAATGTTATCTTGTTGCAAGGCATTATATATGTGAATTATGCAATGCCATGCTGTTTAGGCAAGCGTCATATATGTGAATTATATCATGCCCTTCCTTTTTTTTGTATTTCTCATTGCTTTTGTCGACAATGTTTGTATATTCAACTGCTCTTCCTGTGCATCAGTCATTTGAATTGGTGATGGAGAAATCTAGAGTGAAAACAAGGTCTTTAGAGCAGACAATGCTACTTGCTGAAGCAGATATCTTGCTGGTTACACATAGCTCTTTAGAGGAGGATTCAGAGGCAGATGACCAGTCCTATTGTCCCCCTGAGGTGTATGCTCAAACTTGGCAGGGTTATATTACTCATATCATGCATATGTTGTATTGCAATGCTTAGTTTTTACATCATATACACAATATTGAATGCCATCTCCTTAGTTGACACATCATATATGCGATTGCCTTCTGCCCACTTCCTTAGTATATAAATCATATATTTGAATTATATCATGCCATGATGTTTACATAGACAGCATGTATCTAAATTATGGAATGCCAACCCATTTTCTAAAGACATAATATAGTTATATCATCTCATCTTGTTTACATAGTCATCATATTTTAAATTATGTCATTCTATCCGTGAATTATATCATGCCATCATGTTTCCATCGACGGCATGTTTGTGATTTATGGCATGCCAACCACTTTAATAGACACATCGTATAGTTATATCATGTCATCCTGTTTACATAGTCATCATATTTTGAAGTATGTCATTCTATCCTATTTAGTTAGCCATCATACATGTGAAATTCTGTCATACTATCCTATTTAATTAGCCATCATATATGTGAAATTATGTCTTGCTATTCTGTTTGGTTAGACAACATAAATGTGAATTATTTCATGCCCTGTTTTCTTCCCTACTATCCATTGCACCTGTCTATCTTACAATGTCTGAACATTCAATTACTTTTCTTGTTTATCAGCCATTTCAATTGGAGGGGGTGATGGCAGTATCTATGGGAGTAAAAACACGGTCTTCAGAAAAGATCGTGCTACTTGTCGATGCAGATAGAACCACGGTTGTACTTGCCCAAGAACCAGCCCCACCAAACATAACCCAGACTCACGCTGATTGTACCCCTACCCAGTTGGACAGAGAACCAGCTACACCCCTTCTAACCCCAACCCCAGCAGATAGTAACCCAGTTCCCGTTGACACATCACTGTCTACACCACAGAGCACCCAAACACGAGCAGTTAGTAAGGCAGCTGCAGTGCCCCAAAGCACGAGGACCACCACTCCGAACCCCAAGTCAACGCTTAAAGCAGAAGAAGAATTGTTCTCAGGTCAGGTTTCGTAGCTATGGTTCATACTACTTTGATCTTACATCACTGTATTTACTCATACCAACTAATTTCAAATTTGAAGGATGCAAATGAAACTCCAATGGTGCAACAGGTATGTTTTAGACCTGTTTCTTTAACGTATTTGCTGTTGTAACTTGCTCTATGTTGATTTCAGTTTTAATTGAATAAACAGCTATGTTCTCATGCCATGCACATTACAAGTGTTGTTATTGTTGTGTAGTTTCCCACACTTATATTCTGTCTATGCTGCTTTTTCTTAAATAGATATGATTCAAACTGTATCTATCTTGATTTGGCAACATAAACTAGAATGATATAGACCATACAGTGACCATACTACATAGATATATGTTTGTTTCATGCTGTTATCCTGTCCACCTTACTACTGAACTGGTTTACCAAAATGAGTTCCATATACTACATTGTAAACCTGTGATGTGTTTGTTTGTTCTCTTTTAGAACGCGGATAAAATATTGGAGAAGAGTACCCCCGTTATGCAATGGTAAAGGAAGTAATGCAAATAAGGTTCAAGATAGTGAGACATCCTTGTTGGTCTCCAAGAAAGCTGATAAAAACTATATTGAAGACACTAAGACAACCCCAAAGTCCTGTCTTGATGTAGTGTTCGAGTTACTGGCTACTACTGCTGGCACCAGCTCTTCGAACTTGTTGCCTGAATCAGTTCGGTTTCTTGAGTCCCAACTTCAAGTTGAAAGACATCGATGAGATGTTATGCGATAGGAAGCCGAAGGACTGAGGAAGTCCCTGCAGAATTCAGATGCATACTTTCTGGTGCAACAGCAAGTGCTGGAGGATTTAAGCGCCAAACAAGAGAAAGTTAATAAGCTTGCTAAGCATCTTGCTAGCATTATGGGTACCCAGGATATTGTTTCTTGAGCTCTTCTGAAGTGGTTTCAGTTCTGGACTTGTTTTGCTGCGGCGTTTATATGCTGTTGTGTACCCTATATTTGCACTGGTGGCGAACTTTGATGCCCAGTGGATGTAATATGTGTAATAGCCGTGATAGCCTAGCGTAAATTGCTTGCTTATTTATTTCCTTATTGTCTTGTTTATTTCTTTGCCTGTAGTCAGTGCAGTTCTTTTAACGCGGTGTGCTAGTGGCCGCAATAAACTATTTTTTAAAACTAGGCCACAATAACCATGGGCTACATATTTACTGTCGTTACCATTTCCCTCCTACGGGCCGTAGAAACAATGGGCCTTACACGGGTCGTAGACACAATGGGCCTTCTACGGGTCGTATCATCAATGGGCCTTCTACGGGTCGTATGACCGGTTGGCCAAACATGGGCCAATAACAGACCGCATTATGGCTGTAAACAGGCTAGAGTTTGAATCGTCTATTCATGGGGCGACCATAACGGGCCGTCGTTAATCGACCGTATTTGATGACGCTATGAAAACGGCCCAATGTATTAACGGGCAACAAACGGGCCGACTGTAACCACGGGCCGAATTTAGCCCACAAGTAGAAAATGACAGTAATGGGCCGTATGTAAATGAATGCTGGAAATGAGCCCAAGAATAAATGGGCTCTGAGAAGGCCGAAAGATAACATGGGCTGGAAACGGCCCAACGGAATAACATGCCGTTAATGGGTATAAAGTGATACACTATTCATTACAGGCCAGTTTCACCACGGGCCATTAATGGGTATAAAGTGATACACTGTTCATTACGGGCCAGTTTCACCACGGGCCATTAATGGGCCAAGAGTTACAAAGGGCCTCATATGGGCCGAAAGACGTCATGGGCCATACATGGGACAAAAGTGAAAATGGGCTGGAATCATATTGGATGGCCCAGATGACGCTACTGGGCCTAATTTGGATAGGGCGTAACGGGCCCTGGGTTAGCGGGCTGTAAATGGGCTATATGCGAACAGGCCTTTAACAGGCTTTCCATGGGCCGGCCCGCCACCTTTTGACCAAGTCAAACAGGCCGGCCTTTTCACAGGAATGGGCCTCTATTGGGCTGTGCCACGTGTCGACGTATCATAGGCGCTTTTGTCCAATGAGTGGGTGACATCTGTCCCAACGGTGAGCCGACACGTGTTTCCTCCAGCCAATGATGATTTTACACGTGGAAAATCCCCATTGGTCGGGGCTATTAACGGGTTATCGGATCCAAAACCCGACCTGATAGCTTAACGACGTTCCGTTACGGTGGATGCCACGTGTCGGTCACCTTGAAGAAAGCACTTCTGTGGCGCGCGATTTATTGTCATGGAAGTGGACACTTCCGTGATGATAATTTTGGTAATGTCATGGAACACTTCTACGACAGCATAGGTATGACTATCTTGATTCTGTCATAAAATCGTCATGGATGTACATGCATGACAGAAAACCCGACCTACTGTGACAAACACGTATCATCACGGAAGTGTATTTTTTTTGTAGTGCAGGCTGTGTGACCTTGCTGGGGCGCTTCATTTCCAAGTTGGGGGAGCGCGCCCTCCTGTTCTTAAAGCTGATGAAAAGGAAGGGGCACGGTTGAAACAAGCTGAAAGGCTCCTGTAACTTCGGCTTCTTCAGTCTCAGCTACAAGCTGAAAGGCATTAGTCAGCTGTGCTGCGGCAAGATGTCGAAGGACTGAGGAAGTCCCTGCAGAATTCAGATGTGTACTTTCTTGTGCAACAGCAAGCGCTGGAGGATTTAAGCGCCAAACAAGAGAAAGTTAATAAGCTTGCTAAGCATCTTGCCAGCATTATGGGTACCCAGGATGTTGTTTCTTGAACTCTTCTGAAGTGGTTTCAGTTCTGGACTTGTTTTGCTGCAGCGTTTATATGCTGCTTTGTTCCCTATATTTGCACTCGTGGCGAACTTTGATGCCCAGTGGATGTAATATGTGTAATAGCCGTGATAGCCTAGCATAAGTTGCTTGCTTATTTATTTCCTTATTGTCTTGTTTATTTGTTTGCTTGTAGTCAGTGCAGTTCTTTTTCTGCGGTTTGCTAGTGGCTGCAATAACCTATTTTTTAAAACTAGGCCACAATAACCATGGGCTAATATTTACTATAGTGACACTAGGCCTCCTACGGGCCGTAGAAACAGTGGGCCTTCTATGGGCCGTAGAAACGGTAGGCCTTCTACGGGCCGTAGAAACAATGGGCCTTCTACGGGCCGTATCATCAATGGGCCTTATACAGGCCGTATGATCGATTAGTCAAACATGGGCCAATAACAGGCCGCATTATGGCCGTAAACGGGCTAGAGTTGGAATCTTCCGTTCATGTGCCAACCATAACGGGCCATCATTAATAGGCCGTATTTGATGACGCTATGAAAACGGCCCAACATATTAACGGACCACAAACGGGCCAACTGTAACCACGGGCTGAATTTGGCCCACAAGCAGAAAATGACAGTAACGGGTCGTAAGTAAACGAATGCTAGAAATGAGCCCAAGAATAAATGGGCTCTGAGAAGGCCAAAAGATAACATGGGCTGGAAACGGCCCAACGAAATAACAGGTGATCAATGGGTATAAAGTGATACACTGTTTATTACGGGCCAGTTTCACCACGGGCTGTTAATGGGTGTAAAGTGATACACTGTTCATTATGGGCAGTTTCACCACGGGTCGTTAATAGGCCAAGAGTTACATAGGGCCCCATATGGGCCGAAAGACGTCATGGGCCATACATGGGCCAGAAGTGAAAATAAGCTGGAATCATATTGGATGGCCCAGATGACGCTATTGGGCCTAATTCAGATAGGGCGTAACGGGCCTTGGGTTAGCGGGCTGTAAATGGGCTATATGCGAACATGCCGTTAACAGGCTTTCCATGGGCCGGCTCGCCACCTTTTGACCAAGTCAAACGGGCCGGCCTTTTCACAGGAATGGACCTCTGTTGGGCCGTGCCATGTGTCGACGTATCATAGGCGCCGTCTGTCCAATGAGTGGATGACATCTATCCCAACGATGAGCCGACACGTGTTTCCTCCAGCCAATGATGATTTTACACGTGGAAAATCCCCATTGGTCGGGGCTGTTAACGGGTTATCGGATCCAAAACCGGACCCGATAGCTTAACGGTGTTCCGTTACGGTGGATGCCACGTGTCGGTCACCCTTGACGAAAGCACTTTTGTGACGCATGATTTATCGTCATGGAAGTGGACACTTCCGTGATGATAATTTTGGTAATGTCATGGAACACTTCTACGACAACAGAGGTATGACTACCTTGATTCTGTCATAAAATCGTCATGGAGTGTACATGCATGACAGAAAACGTGACCTACTGTAACAAACACGTACCATCACGGAAGTGTATTTTTTTGTAGTGACACTAGGTTCAATTTTGATTTGTTCAGCTGGTCTAGGTGTTCAAATATAACTTTTGTTGACCACGGTTGAAACTTTAGCATGTTCCTTCATCCTAACAGGAAAAGGTGGTTTTTCAATGTAAGTAGTGGGAACAACTGGATCAACATTGTAAATAATAGTTTCTTCTTTAGCTTTTACCGGTTCTTTAATTTGTTATTTAATTGGTGGTTGATATTTGAACCACTTATCCTTAGGGAGATCAACATGAGTAGCAAAATATTCACAAAAGGAAGCTACTATCTTAGGGTCAAGTTCATATTTAGTGCTAAACTTTTGAAAAGCATCGGTATTCATAAAAGATTTAACACAACCAAACTTAGGTTCAATACCCGACTCTTTACCTTCTTCGAGTTCCCAATCTTCAGAGTTGCGTTTAATTCTTTCTAAAAGATCCCACCAAAATTCAATTGTCTTCTTCATAAAAGAACCAGTACAAGAAGTATCGAGCATTGATTGATCATTACGAGAAAGCCAAGCATAAAAACTCTGAATAATAATTTCTCTTGAGAGCTCATGATTGGGGCATGAATATAACATTGATTTAAGCCTCCCCCAAGCTAGAGCGATACTTTCTCCTTCACGAGGCCAAAAATTATATATGTAATTCTGATCACCATGAACTAGATGCATAGGATAAATTTTTGATGGAATTCCAATTTCAACCAATTCCAGTTCCAAGATCCAATATCATCGCATAGCCTATACCATGTCAATGCCTTTCCCTTCAAACATAAAGGGAAAACCTTCTTCTTAGCTTCATCTCCGAGTAAACCTGCAAGCTTAAACAATCCACAAATTTTATCCACATATATCAAGTGCATATCAGGATGTTCGGTTCCATCTCCTGCATAAGGATTAGCTTGCAGTTGCTCTACCATACCCGAAGGAATTTCATATTCAATATTTTCAGTAGGTGCGGTAGGTTGAGGGGCAACTAGTTGTGGTTTTGGTCTAGGTGAAGATACCCCGAACAAACCCCTCAAAGGATTGTTTTCCATAGTAACAAGTGACAATAAATTTCAGCACGTAGTAATAATTTTTCCTGACCAATTTCCACTTACCAAAAGCGCTTCACTCCCCGGCAACAGCGTCAGAAAATAGCCTTGATGACCCATAAGTATATGGGATCAATTGTAGACTTTTTGATAAGTAAGAGTGTCGAACCTAACGAGGAGCAGAAAGAAATGACAAGTGGTTTTCGACAAGTGGTTTCCGATAAGTACTGAAATTGTAAGTAACAGAGTAGTTTGATAGGAAGATAATTTGTAATGAGATAATAACGGTAGTAGTATGATACGTCTCCAATGTATCTATAATTTTTTATTGTTCCATGCTATTATATTATCCATCTAGGATGTTTTATATGCATTTATATGTATTTTATATGATTTTTGGGACTAACCTATTAACCTAGAGCCCAGTGTCAGTTTTGTTTTCTCCTTGTTTTTGAGTTTTATAGAAAAGGAATACCAAACGGAGTCCAATTGACGTGCCAATTTTTGATGATTTTTTATGGACCAAAAGAAGCCCCTGGAGTGAAAGAGTTGGGCCAGAAGAGCCCCCTGGGCGCGCCCCCTTGTATTGTGGATAGCCCGGAGACCTCCCTGACTTGTTCCCGATGCCAAAAATTCCTATAAATACTGAAACCTCAAGAAAGAAACCTAGATCGGGAGTTCCGCCACCGCAAGCTTATGTAGCCACCAAAAACCAATCGGGACCTTGTTCCGGCACCCTGCCGGAGGGGGGATCCATCACCGGTGGCAATCTTCATCAACCTGGTGCTCTCCATTACGAGGAGGGAGTAGTTCACCCTCGAGGCTAAGGGTATATACTAGTAGCTATGTGTTTGATCTCTCTCTCTCTCTCTCTCTCTCTCTCTCTCTCGTGTTCTTGATTTGGCACGATCTTGATGTATCGCGAGCTTTGCTATTATAGTTGGATCTTATGATGTTTCTCCCACTCTATTTTCTTGTAATGGATTGAGTTTTCCCTTTGAAGTTATCTTATCGGATTGAGTCTTAAGGATTTGAGAACACTTGATCTATGTCTTGCATGTGCTTATCTATGGTGACAATGGGATATCACGTGATCTACTTGATGTATGTTTTGGTGATCAACTTGCGGGTTCAGTGACCTTGTGATCTTATGCATAGGGGTTGGCACACGTTTTCATCTTGAATCTCTGGTAGAAACTTTGGGGCACTCTTTGAATTACTTTGTGTTGGTTTGAATAGATGAATCTGAGATTGTGTGATGCATATCGTATAATCATACCCACAGATACTTGAGGTGACATTGGAGTATCTAGGTGACATTAGGGTTTTGGTTGATTTGTATCTTAAGGTGTTATTCTAGTACAAACTCTAGGATAGATTGAACAGAAAGAATAGCTTCGCGTAATTTTACTACGGACTCTTGAATAGATCCATCAAAAAGGATAACTTTGAGGTGGTTTCGTACCCTACAATAATCTCTTCGTTTGTTCTCTCCTATTAGTGACTTTGGAGTGACTCTTTGTTGCATGTTGAGGGATAGTTATATGATCCAATTATGTTATTATTGTTGAGAGAACTTGCACTAGTGAAAGTATGAACCCTAGGCCTTGTTTCCTAGCATTGCAATACCATTTATGCACACTTTTATCATTAGTTACCTTGCTATTTTTATATTTTCAGATTACAAAAACCTATATCTACCATCCATATTGCACTTGTATCACCATCTCTTAGCCAAACTAGTGCACCTATACAATTTACCATTGTATTGGGTGTGTTGGGGACACAAGAGACTCTTTGTTATTTGGTTGCAGGGTTGTTTGAGAGTGACCATCTTCATCCTACACCTCCCACGGATTGATAAACCTTAGGTCATCTTCTTGAGGGAAATTTGCAATTGTCCTACAAACCTCTACACTTGGAGGCCCAAGAACGTCTATAAGGAGAAGGTTGTGTAGTAGACGTCAAGCTCTTTTCTGGCGCCGTTGCCGGGGAGGTTAGTGCTTGAAGGAATATCTTTAGGTCTTGCAATCGAATCTTTTTGTTTCTTGTTTTATCACTAGTTTAGTCTATAAAAGAAAACTACAAAAAAATGGAATTGAGGATGCCTCATATGCTTCATCTTTTTAATATCTTTCATGAAAATAAGGATTCCGATAGTTGTGCTCAAGTGCTAGAAGAAGAATGCATTAGAATGTTTGGCACTAAATCTTTGAATGATGAGCATGATTGCAATGTTGTTAGTATGAACTCTTTGAATATCCATAGTACTAATGATGATTGCACTAGTCATGATGAAAATGTCTCTTATAAGCATGTCAACTTTTGTGGGGTGCATAGAGTTTGCAAGTACACACCAAATAGGGAAGATAAATTTTGCAAGAGGCATAAGTATTTAGAAACTAAATGGATGCAAGAAAGGCTATATGTTTGTGCTGAAAATTTAAATTTTCTTGGCCATCCTTGTGAACTTTGCAATGAACGTGGTCATTTAAATACCCAATGCAAATTGTTTCATGATCGAATCGTGTCCAAAAATTGTGATGACTTGATTTCCCTTGCGCATCATAATGAACTTAGTTTGCTTCTGGGTTATGAAGAAATGAAACATATAAGTAAGGATATTCCAGAATTTGCCCTTGAGACAGTTCTTGATTTATTCTAGAGGAAATTTATATGTATTGTGCGGTGAATTGCATTGAAAATCCTTATATTGCCAATTACATAAAGAAAAGAAAACAAATAGAAGATGAAGAGAATACTAATGGAAGGGAAGAGACTTCCCAATACCCTCCTATTATTTCTTATGATGAATCAGGTAACGAGGAGGAGCTTTCTATTCAACCAATTTCATTAATAAGGAGCTCAAAAAAGAGGGTTAAACCCACACATGATGTGAAGAAAAAAAAGAAAAGACAGAGAAGCAAAGGTAGAAAGGTATCCCTCTCAAATGATGTTGCTCCTATTACTCATTGTGATGATGATAATTGCTATTGCTATTGGTGCTATCCATACTATTAATGATGAGAGTGATTATGCTTATGATATGAAAAGGCCCAAGCTTGGGGATGCTATGTTTGATGAGAATGACATGTTTGAGAATATATTTGCTGTAATTAATGTTTGTCCCAAGCTTGGGGATGCTATGTTTAATGAAGACGATATTTTTAGCCTCCCAAGTTTTGATGAGCAAATTTATTATGATGATAGCATGCCTCCTATTTATGATGATTATTGTGATGACACTTATGCTATAAAAAGTAGTGATGATTATATTTATAAAACTTGTCATGATTATGATTACCCTTTTTCTGAACATTACTCTTTTAATGTGGAAACAATTTATAGTATTTGAGTCTCTTATGATACTCCCACTATTCCGAATGAGAAGAATTTTGCTTATGTGGAGAGTAATAAAATATTTATGCTTGTAGGTCATGAAAAGAATGCTTTAGGTGATGGTTATATTTTTGAAATTAGTCATGATGCTACTGAAAATTATTATGAGCGAGGAACATATGCTTGTAAGAATTGCAATAATATCAAGTTTCCTCTCTATGTGCTTAAAATTTTAAAGTTATGCTTGTTTTTCCTTCCTATGCTAGTTGATTATTTTTCTCATAAGTAGTTTGTTCACAAAATCCCTATGCATGGGAAGTGGGTTAGACTTAAATGTTCTATTCATATTCTTCATGATGCTCCCGCTATGTTTCAATTCTTATCTTTTATACGAGCATCGTTGAAATCATCATGCCTAGCTAAAAGGGCATTAAGGAAAAGCGCTTGTTGGGAGACAACACAATATTTACCTTTACTGTTTTTGTGTGTTCACATGATTATTCTACTGTAGTAATCATGTTTTATAGCTTTTGTTTCAATGAAGTGCCAAGTAAGACCTTTAGGATAGCTTACGGTGATAGTTGTGTTGATCCTGCTGAAAATCAGAAACTTTTGCACCCAGTAAATTAGTTTTGATAATTCACAGAAATGTGATTTTGATCTGATTATTTTTGTTCTTGATTGGTACACAAATTTCTAATATTTTCCTATTTTTTTAGAATTTTTGGAGTTACAGAAGTATTCGAGAGTTACAGATTACTACAAAATGTTCTGTTTTTGACAGATTCTGTTTTCTATGTGTTGTTTGCTTATTTTGATCAATCTATGAGTAGTATTAGAGGGTATGAACCATAGAGAAGTTGGAATACAGTTTTTATTACACCAATACGAATTTAGAATGAGTTCACAACAGTCCCTAACTGGTGATTTCTTTTCTTATACTAACGGAGCTTACGAGTTTTCTGTTCAGTTTTGTGTTGTGAAGTTTTCAAGTTTTGGGTAAAGATTTGATGGACTATGGAATAAGGAGTGGCAAGAGCCTAAGCTTGGGGATGCCCAAGGCACCCCGAGGTAATATTCAAGGACAACCAAGAGCCTAAGCTTGGGGATGCCCCGGATGGCATCCCCTCTGTCGTCTTTGTTCATCACTTTTGAGATTTAGGAAACCGAGATATAAAAGGAATTAAGGAGACACAAAAGCTCAAGATTGGGGATGCCCAAGGCACCTTGAGGGAGTCCTGGACTAGGGGGTGTCCGGATATCCGGACTATCATCATTAGCCGGACTATCATCGTCAGCCGGACTCCAAGACTATGAAGATACAAGATTGAAGACTTCGTCCCGTGTCTGGATGGGACTTTCCTTGGCGTGGGAGACAAGCTTGGCGATACGGATATGTAGATCTCCTACCATTGTAACCGACTCTGTGTAACCCTAGCCCTCTCCGGTATCTATATAAACCGGATGGATTTAGTCCGTAGGACACAACAACCATTACAACAATCATACCATAGGCTAGCTTCTAGGGTTTAGCCTCCTTGATCTCGTGGTAGATCTACTCTTGTAATACCCACATTATCAATATCAATCAAGTAGGACGTAGGGTTTTACCTCCATCAAGAGGGCCTGAACCTGGGTAAAACATCGTGTCCCTTGTCTCCTGTTACCATCCGCCTAGGCGCACAGTTCGGGACCCCCTACCCGAGATCCGCCGGTTTTGACACCGACATTGGTGCTTTCATTGAGAGTTCCTCTGTGTCGTCACTGATAGGCTTGATGGCTTCTTCAATCAACAACGACGCAATCCTGGGTGAGACTATTCTCCCCGGACAGATCTTCGTATTCAGCGGCTTCGCACTGCGGGCAATTTCACTTGGCCATCTGGAGCAGATCAGAAGCTACGCCCCTGGCCGCCAGGTCAGGTTTGGAAGCCTAAACTTCACGGCCGATATCCGCAGAGACTTGATCTTCGATGGATCTGAGCCGCAGCCGAGCGTGCCGCACTGTCACGATGGGCATGATCTAACTCTGCCGCCGGACAGTACCTTGGAGGCCGCACACGAATCCGCTCCGACCCATAGTCCGGAGCCGATCGTGCAGATCGAGGACGGGTGGCTGGACACCGCCTCGGGAGCCGCAACTTCCACGGCGATGGAGCCGAACACTGACCTCGTCCCTTATAAAGCTCATGACTCCGAGGTGCCGGACTCCGAACCTCCTGCGCCCCTGCCAATCGAATCTGATTGGGTGCCGATCATGGAGTTCACCGCTGCGAACATCTTTCAGCACTCACCCTTTGGTGACATCCTAAAATCGCTAAAGCATCTCTCGCTATCCGGAGAGCCCTGGCCGGACTACGGCCAGGATGGTTGGGATGCGGACGACGAAGAAATTCAAAGCCCACACACCACCCACTTTGTAGCCACGGTCGACGATCTAACCGACGTGCTAGACTACGACTCCGAAGACATCGACGGTATGGATGACGATGCCGGAGACGATCAAGAACCAGCGCCTACAGGGCACTGGAAGACCACCTCGTCATACGACATATACATGGTGGACACCCCAAAAGATGAGGACGGCGAAGAAGCAGCGGAGGCAAATTCCTTAAAGAAACAGCCCAAGCGCCGACGTCAGTGGCGCCGCTCTAAATCCCGCCACAGCAAGAATGGAGATTCCGGCACAGGAGATAACAACACCCCAGAAAGTGCCGAAGACAACCCCCTCCAGCAAGATTCAGCGCAGGAGGATGCAGAAGCAAGCCCTCACGAGAGAGCGGCAGACGAAGAGGTCGAGGATGATAATTACATACCTCCCTCCTGGGGACGAGGCAAGCCTCGACAACGACGAATTCATCGTGCCTGAGGATCCCGTCGAACAATTGCGTTTCAGACGCAGGCTAATGGCCACAGCAAATAGCCTAAAGAAAAAGCAGCAACATCTTCAAGCTGATCAAGACCTGCTGGCCGACAGATGGACCGAGGTCCTCGCGGTCGAAGAGTATGAACTCGAACTCCCCTCCAAAAGCTACCCAAAACGCAAGTTGCTCCCCCGACTAGAGGAGGAAGCATACAAACCTTCATCACCAGCGCACAATACGGCAGACCGACCACCTCGTGGCCGCGACAGAGAGGCATCTAGGCCCTCCACCAGAACCGTACCCCGGCACCGCTCGGGATATATTGGAGGACAAGGCAAGACCATCCAGATCTATCTATGGATCATGTGGGTGCCCCACGACCCACGACGAATATCGTTGCACCAGATACAACAACTCCGGCCGGGCCGAACACAGCAGACAACGCTCTCTTGAGCTACATCGTGATATTGCTCAATACAGAGGCACCGCACACCCACTATGCTTCACTGACGAAGTAATGGATCATCAAATCCCTGAAGGGTTTAAACCCGTCAACATTGAATCCTACGATGGCACGACAGACCCCGCGGTTTGAATCGAGGATTATCTCCTTCATATCCATATGGCCCGCGGCGACGATCTCCACGCCATCAAATATCTCCCGCTCAAGCTTAAAGGACCAGCTCAGCATTGGCTCAACAGCCTGCCCGCAGAGTCAATTGGTTGTTTGGAGGACCTGGAAGCCGCATTCCTCGACAACTTCCAGGGCACATATGTGCGACCACCAGACGCCGATGACCTAAGCCACATAATTCAGCAGCCAGACAAATCAGCCAGATAATTCTGGACACGGTTCTTAACAAAGAAAAATCAAATCGTCGACTGTCCGGATGCAGAGGCCCTCACAGCCTTCAAACATAACATCTGCGACGAGTGGCTGGCCCGGCACCTAGGACAGGAAAAGCCAAAATCCATGGCAGCCCTCACATCACTCATGACCCGCTTCTGTGCGGGAGAGGATAGCTGGCTAGCTCGCAGCAACAACCTCAGTAAAAATGCTGGCAGTCCGGATACCAAGGACCACAATGGCAGGTCGCGTCGAAACAAGAACAAACGCCGCATTAACGGCGACAGCAATGAGGATACGACAGTCAATGCCGGATTCCGAGGCTCTAAACCCGGTCAGCGGAAGAAGCCATTTAAAAGAACCACTCCGGGCCCGTCCAATTTGGACCGAATACTCGACCGCTCTTGCCAAATACATGGCACCCCCGAAAAGCCAGCTAACCACACCAACAGAGATTGTTGGGTATTCAAGCAGGCAGGCAAATTAATTGCCGAAAACAATGACAAGGGGCTGCACAGCGATGACGAGGAAGAGACCCGGCCGCCGAACAATAGAGGACAGAAGGGCTTCCCCCCACAAGTGCAGACGGTAAACATGATATACGCGACGCATATACCCAAGAGGGAGCGGAAGCGTGCACTAAGGGACGTATATGCGATGGAGCCAGTCGCCCCAAAGTTCAATCCATGGTCCTCTTGCCCGATTACTTTCGATCGAAGAGACCATCCGACCAGTATCCGCCATGGTGGATTCGCCGCATTGGTTTTAGACCCAATCGTCGATGGATTTCACCTCACGAGAGTCCTGATGGACGGCGGCAGTAGCCTGAACCTACTTTATCAGGATACAGTGCGCAAGATGGGCATAGACCCCTCAAGGATTAAACCTACAAAGACGACCTTCAAAGGCGTCATACCAGGTGTTGAGGCCAATTGTACAGGCTCAGTCACACTATAAGTGGTCTTCGGATCCCCGGATAATTTCCGAAGCGAGGATTTAATCTTCGACATAGTCCCGTTCCGCAGTGGCTATGACGCTCTGCTCGGACGAACCGCGTTCGCAAAGTTCAACGCGATGCCGCATTATGCATACCTCAAGCTCAAGATGCCAGGCCCTCGTGGAGTCATCACGGTCAACGGAAATATGGAACGCTCCCTCCGAACGGAGGAACATACAGCGGCTCTCGCGGCAGAAGTACAGTGCAGCCTTCTAAGGCAATTTTCGAGTCCGGCCGTTAAACGACCGGACACGGCCAAACGCGCCCGGAGCAACATCAACCAAGACCACCTGGCACGTTCCGAGCACGCGTAGCAATGCAGCCCCAACCCCAACCCTCGCATGATTGCAAGACAAGCTCTCTGCGTACATCATTACGCTCTGGAGATACCATGGGCATAGGGGGAGGGGCACGACCACAACAGACCCAGAGTGTGGTTCGACCACACCAGGGGCTCCCAAGTGTGTCACTCTTTTTATTTTTTTTATTTTTCTTATTTTTATATACAGGACTCCGTCCACCAGATGCTCTGTCCGGCGGCGAACCTGCCGAACTCATGATGCAACAGCCAGGGAGGGACAAAGGCTGCGATGAACACTCAGGTGGTCTCCATTACGAGCATTAAATTTGTTAAATACACCATTCCGCAGCCTACCCCTAGAAGGAGACACCTTTAATCAGTCCAATCCCTTGCTTACCGCACTATTTGTATCATTCCGCACTCATAGCAGAATTTCTTGAATAAATAATGCAACACTTTTTGCATATAATTGCATTACTTTACATATATGTTCATTTATGACATCTTGCACCCGTATATTTTGGTACGGCCGAATACACCAGGGGCTTATGTTCCCCGCATTATGGTGTGATAAGTCCGAACACTTCCACAAGTGCGGCACCCCGAACTTATAGCATTATATGAATCGGCTCCGAATCATGTCTTGTGTCAATAGTTGGGTTTGCCCGGCTCCCATGTTTTGGCACCTTACGTTCTGTTCTGTCGGCTAAGGTAGCACTGGGAGAACCACTGCGATTGCGCCCCGGTTGAGCTGGGTTAACGCCTCAGTGGAGAAAGCTAAAACTGACTGTCATGATAAGGCGAGAGACTGGTCGCTGTTCGAGAGGTCTTTTCGAGTCCCTAAAGACTTATGCCGCTTCGAGCGAAGAACCGGATAATGTCCGGCCAAGGCGTGGATAGCGCCCCGAACTCGGTCTTCCGAATACTAGGGGCTTCGCCGAAATTTAAAATTATAGAATTCTATGGCTAAGTGAGAGTGTTCAAGCATTATAAGTCCGGTTGCCTTGTTCGTTGTGTTGAGCGCCTCCCTAGATGGACCCAAAAATGGGAACAAGAGTGCTCAAGTTTATCCCGAACACCCCAGCACTTGTGGCATGGGGGCTGAAGCCGACGACTTGCCATCTCTCAGATTTAATAAACGGCCGCACAGAAGGTAATATTTTAAATCAATAAGCGTTGCTTAGCGCATATGAACGAAGTTTTCAGCGCACAGGATAACACATTGCGAATTTACTCAATAATTACATCTCTGGGGCACTCATCCGCAATCTTGCGGGCACCCTTCAGGACAGTCTTATAGTACATCTCGGGCGTACGATACTCCTTGCCCGCTGGCGGCGCGTCAGTGATAAGCCTCTCCGCATCCAGCCTGCCCCAGTGCACCTTTGCGCGGGCAAGGGCCCGACGAGCACCTTCAATACAGGCGGAGCGCTTGATGACCTCCACCCAGGGGCACGCATCCACCAGCCGCCGCACGAGGCCGAAGTAGCTCCCAGGCATGGCCTCTCCAGGCCACAGCCGGACTATGAGGCCCTTCATAGCCTGCTCGGCTACCTTGTGGAGCTCGACCAGCTGCTTCAGCTGGTCGCTAGGGGGCACCGGATGGCCGGCCTCAGCGTACTGAGACCAGAAGACCTTCTCCGTTGAGCTCCCCTCCTCGGCTCGGTAGAATGCGGCGGCATCGGACACGCTGCGAGGCAGATCTGCAAACGCCCCTGGAGAGCTCCGAATTTGGGTAAGTAACATGTAATTTACATTCACATGCTTGCTTTGCATGAAAAATGCCTTACCCGCCGCTATCTTCTTCTCCTCCTCAATCTCCTGGAGGGACTTATGGGCCTCGGCCTTTGCAGCTTTGGCACTTTCGAGAGCCGAGGCAAGCTCGGACTCTCGAGTCTTTGAGTCGCGCTCCAAACTCTCATGCTTTTCCATGAGAGCCTGGAGCTCTTGCGGCACCTCTGCCACCCGCGCCTCCTGCCTCTCTCGCTCTGCTCGTTCCGCGGCCGCATTGCGTTTGGCCGCGGACACAGCCTCCTTCAGGGTTGCCACCTTGTTCGTGGCCCCTGTAGTACCCACGTTATCCTTGTTATTTTTTGTCGCAACCTAAATCCTTTTCTGTAAGGTAAAAATTCAAAGTGGTGTTACTCACCTTCTTTGTCCTCGAGCTGCTTCTTGGCACGGCCGAGCTCTTGCTCGGACCGCTCGAGCTCCTGCTTTAAAGCACCGACCTCCGCAGTCAGTACGGCAGAGGTCAGCAGCGCAGCCTACAAACCCATATTGACATAATTTTTAGCAACCCTGCGTATATCTTTTTTAGATCCTCAGTCCGGCTTTTCTTTCCGAACACCGAACCGAGCATCAGGGGCTACTGTCTATGCGGTAATACATTGCATATTTTTAACTTCTTACCTCAAAGCCTGTTAGAAGGCTACTGCAGGCTTCGGTCAGCCCGCTCTTGGCGAGCTGAACCTTCTGAATCACCGCACTCATAATAGTGTGGTGTTCTTCCTCGATGGAAGCGCCTTTGAGCGCCTCCAACAAGCTGTCCGGCGCCTCCGGTTGGACGGAGGCTGCCGGCGTCACGGTCTTGCCCTTCTTGCGAAGGGGTCGCCGGCCGGACTCCGGAACCACTGCAGGTTCCGACGTGGAGTCCGGCGCAAAGTCCGGGAGGCTACCTTGTGGCGCCTCCGGAGCCTCCTCCTGATGGGTCCCTTCTCGGGATCCCACCTCGGCGCCCTCAGCGTCGCGAGGGGTGGAGGTAGTCGGGATGGAGTCTACATCTGACAGAGCCAACGACCCGCTCAATGAAGCGGGGAGATCATCATCGGCCGGACTACAGGCAGCGTGCGGCATTAGAAGGACACTGTGTGACACAAAAGAGAAATTATAAATCATTCAGGAATCCGGATAATTACGATCTTGCCGGAGGCTTGCCCCTTGAGGGCCACTCCTCGTCGCCAATGTTGGCGTTGGCAGAGCTGTCCGGGGGAATAGTCCTTCCCCTCTTGGACCCTTCGGCCTCCCCTGTTGGGGAAGCCTTCCTCTTCCTCTCTCCTTCCTCTGGGAGAGAGTCCTCTTTCTCCTTCTTGTCTTCGGGGGAGGAGTCCACCTCGGAGTCATCGGACACCTGAAAACGGGAACTCTTTCGAGTACCCGTGGCCTCCTTCTTGGCCTTCTTCTCCGGCACCACATGCGGTGCCGGAACCAGCAGCCCTGCTAGACGGGCGTCTACTGGGTTTTCTGGCATGGGAGCCGGACAGATGAACTGCTCAGCCTTCTTCATCCAGTCCTGTCAAAGGAAAAGGGAGATTAAATCCCGCGTACGGTCGAACTATTAAGAACAAGTGTCCCGTAAAGGGGTAGAATCACTTACCTCGTCAGCTAGACGCTGCGAGCGAAATCCGCGATCTTCAGTGGCGGATGCGGGGGCTTCGGCGCCCTTGAAGAGCACTTTCCAGGCATCTTCGTACCTAGTGTCGAAGAGCCTGCTCAAGGTCTGGTGCTGCGCCGGATTGAACTCCCACAATCTAAATGCATGTTCTTGGCACGGGAGAATCCGGCGGATGAGCATGACCTGGACCACGTTGACAAGCTTGAGCTTCTTGTTCATCAGCTTCTAAATACAGGCTTGGAGTCCGGTCAGCTCCTCCGAATCACCCCAGATCAGGCCACTCTCCTTCCAAGAGGTGAGCCGCATGGGGATCCCAGATCTAAATTCGGGGGCCGCCACCCATTTAGGGTCACGCGGCTCGGTGATGTAGAACCACCCCGATTGCCATCCCTTGATGGTTTCCACAAAGGCACCCTCGAGCCAGACAACGTTGGGTATCTTACCCAACATGGCGCCTCCGCACTCCGCCTGATTCCCCTTCACTACCTTCGGCTTGACATTGAAGGTCTTGAGCCACAAGCCGAAGTGGGGTTGGATGCAGAGGAAGGCCTCACACACGACGATAAACGCCGAGATGTTGAGGATAAAGTTTGGCGCCAGATCGTGGAAATCTAGGCCGTAGTAGAACATGAGCCCCCGGACAAAGGGATGCAATGGGAAGCCAAGTACGCGGAGGAAGTGGGGAAGGAATACGACCCTCTCATGGGGCCTGGGGGTGGGGATGAGTTGCCCCTCGTCGGGCAGCCGGTGCGTGATGTCGCCGGATAGATATCCGGCGCTGCGTAGTCTTTCGATGTGCCCCTCCGTAACGGAGGAGGTCATCCACTTGCCTCCCTCTCCAGACAAGACTGGAGAAGGTTGAGACGAGATGTGCGGGCTTGGGCGCTGGAGCTCGAGTGCGCGGAGATGGATAAGCAAAGGAGGAAGAAGGCGTAGGTGAAAGGGTGGATCCTTATCCCCTTATATATGGGCGGACGAAAACTATGCGTCCCCACCGGCCTGGTAAAACTCGCTTATCTCCCAAGCGCCACCATCAGTGGCGCAGTTGGGTTACCCACGTCCGTATTGATGAGAATCCCGGAATAAGGGGAACACGATCTCTGCTTCGACAAGACGTGCCAAGGAAACCGCTTCGCTAAACGCGCTGAGGTGGTATAGTAAAAAATGATTCAAGTAAAGGCTTGGTAGTGGTGTGACGTCATGCCACAAAATACGTCAGCAGATTGAACTTGTGTACATATTATTCTCTCTACGGTGGAATGTGGAATTTATTTTGCAGAGCCGGACACTATCCTGGTGTTCACAATCTTCTATGAATTATTCGGAGGAGGAACCCGCCTTGCAATGCCGAACAATATGCGCGCCGGACTCATCGTCATTGAAGCCTGGTTTAGGGCTACTGAGGGAGTCCTGGACTAGGGGGTGTCCGGACAGCCGGACTATCATCATCAGCCGGACTCCAAGACTATGAAGATACAAGATTGAAGACTTCGTCCCGTGTCCGGATGGGACTTTCCTTGGCGTGGAAGACAAGCTTGGCGATACGGATATGTAGATCTCCTACCATTGTAACCGACTCTGTGTAACCCTAGCCCTCTCCGGTGTCTATATAAACCGAATGGCTTTAGTCCGTAGGACACAACAACCATTACAACAATCATATCATAGGCTAGCTTCTAGGGTTTAGCCTCCTTGATCTTGTGGTAGATCTACTCTTGTAATACCCACATTATCAATATCAATCAGGCAGGACGTAGGGTTTTGCCTCCATCAAGAGGGCCCGAACCTAGGTAAAACATCGTGTCCCTTGTCTCATGTTACCATCCGCCTAGACGCACAGTTCGGGACCCCCTATCCGAGATCCGCCGGTTTTGACACCGACACACCCCAAGATAATATTTCAAGAAGTCTCAAGCATCCAATCTTGGGGATGCCCCGGTAGTCATCCCACCTTTCTTCTTCAACAATTATCGGTTAGTATCGGTTGAACCTAAGTTTTTACTTCTTCACATGATGTGTGCTATCCTTGAAATGTCATTTTGTTTTGTTTTGCTTTCTGTTTGAATAAAATACCAAAATCTGAAATTCTTAAATGTTAGAGAGTCTTCACATAGTTGCACAATTATTCGACTAACCATTGATCTTCACTTATATCTTTCGGAGTAATTTGTCATTTGTCTAGTGCTTCACTTATATCTTTTTAGAGCATGGCGGTGGTTTTATTTTGAAGAAATTAATGAACTCTCTTGCTTCACTTTTATTATTTTGAGAGTCTTTTAGAACAGCATGGTAATTTGCTTTGGTTATAAATTTAGTCCTAATATGATGGGCATCCAAGTTGGGTATAATAAAAACTTTCATATAAAGTGCATTGAATACTATGAGAAGTTTGATTCTTGATGATTGTTTTGAGATATGAGGATGGTAATATTAGGGTCATGCTAGTTGAGTAGTTGTGAATTTGAGGAATACTTGTGTTAAAAGTTTGTGATTCCCATAGCATGCATGTATGGTGAACCGTTATGTGATGAAGTTGGAGCATGATTTATTTATTGAATGTTTTCCTTATGTGTGGAGGTCGGGATCGCGTGATGGTTAACTCCTACCAACCCTTCCCCTACGAGCATGCATATAGTACTTTGTTTTGATAACTTGTAGATTTTTGCGATAAGTATGTGAGTTCTTCATGACTAATGTGGAGTCCATGGATTATACGCAGTCTCACCCTTCCACCATTGCTAGCCTCTCTAGTATCGCGCAACTTTCGCCGGTACTATACACTCACCATATACCTTCCTCAAAACAGCCACCATACCTACCTATTATGGCATTTCCATAGCCATTCTGAGATATATATTGCCATGCAACTTTTCGCCATTCGGTTTATTATGACACGCATCATTATTGTCATATTGCTTTGCATGATCATATAGTTGACATCGTATTTCTGGCAAAGCCACCATTCATAATTCTTTCATACATGTCACTCTTGATTCATTGCACATCCTGGTACACCACCGGAGGCATTCATATAGAGTCATATCTTGTTCTAAGTATCGAGTTGTAATTCTTGAGTTGTAAGTAAATAAAAGTGTGATGATCTTCATTATTAGAGCATTGTCCCAGTGAGGAAAGGATGATGGAGACTGTGATTCCCCCACAAGTCGGGATGAGACTCCGGACGAAAATTTAAAAAAAAGAGGCCATAAAAAAGGAGAAAAGGCCCAAATAAAAAATAAAAAAAAATGAGATAAAAAGAGAGAAGGGGCAATGCTACTATACTTTTACCACACTTGTGCTTCAAAGTAGCACCATGATCTTCATGATAGAGAGTCTCCTATTTTGTCACTTTCATATACTAGTGGGAATTTTTCATTATAGAACTTGGCTTGTATATTCCAATGATGGGCTTCCTCAAATTGCCCTAGGTCTTCATGGGAAAGCAAGTTGGATGCACACCCACTTAGTTTCTTTTGATGAGCTTTCATACACTTATAGCTCTAGCGCATCCATTGCATGGAAATCCCTACTCACTCACATTGATATCTATTGATGGGCATCTCCATAGCCCGTTGATACGCCTAGTTGATGTGAGACTATCTTCCTCCTTTTTTGTCTTCTCCACAACCACCATATTCTATACCACCTATAGTGCTATGTCCATGGCTCACGCTCATGTATTGCGTGAAAGTTGAAAAAGTTTGAGAATACTAAAGTATGAAACAATTGTTTGGTTAAAACCGGGGTTGTGCATGATTTAAATATTTTGTGTGATGAAGACAGAGCATATCCAGACTATATGATTTTGTAGGAATAACTTTCTTTGGCCATGTTATTTTGAGAAGACATAATTACTTTGTTAGTATGCTTGAAGTATTATTATTTTATGTCAATATTAAACTTTTGTCTTGAATCATTCGGATCCGAACATTCATGCCACAATAAAGAAAATTACATTGATAATTATGTTAGGTAGCATTCCACATCAAAAATTCTGTTTTTATCATTTACCTACTCGAGGACGAGCAAGAATTAAGCTTGGGGATGCTTGATACATCTCCAACATATCTATAATTCTTGATTGTTCCATGCTCTTATATAATCCATCTAGGATGTTTTATATGCATTTATATGCTATTTTATATGATTGGGACTAACCTATTAACCTAGAGCCCAGTGCCAGTTTCTGTTTTCTCCTTGGTTTTGAGTTTTACAGAAAAGGAATACCAAACAGAGTCCAATTGACGTGACAATTTTTGATGATTTTTTATGGACTAAAAGAAGCCCCTGGAGTGAAAGAGTTGGGCCAAAAGAGCCCCCTGGGCACACCCCCCTGTCTCGTGGACAGCCCGGAGACCTCCCTGACTTGTTCCCAACACCAAAAATTCCTATAAATACTGAAACCTCCAGAAAGAAACCTAGATCGGGAGTTCCGCCGCCGCAAGCCTCTGTAGCCACCAAAAACTAATCGGAACCTTGTTCCCGCACCCTGCCGGAGTGGGGATCCATCACCGGTGGCTCTCTTCATGATCCTGGTGCTCTCCATGATGAGGAGGGAGTAGTTCACCCTCGGGGCTAAGGGTATGTACCAGTAGCTATGTGTTTGATCTCTCTCTCTCGTGTTCTTGATTTGGCACGATCTTGATGTATCGCAAGCTTTGCTATTATAGTTGGATCTTATGATGTTTCTCCCCCTCTATTATCTTGTAATGGATTGAGCTTTCCCTTTGAAGTTATCTTATCGGATTGAGTCTTTAAGGATTTGAGAACACTTGATGTATGTCTTGCATGTGCTTATCTATGGTGACAATGGGATATCACGCGATCTACTTGATGTATGTTTTGGTGATCAACTTGCGGGTTCAGTGACCTTGTGAACTTATGCATAGGGGTTGGCACACGTTTTCGTCTTATCTCTCGGGTAGAAACTTTGGGCCACTCTTTGAAGTACTTTGTGTTGGTTTGAATAGATGAATCTGAGATTGTGTGATGCATATCGTATAATCATACCCATGGATACTTGAGGTGACATTGGAGTATCTAGGTTACATTAGGGTTTTGGTTGATTTGTATCTTAAGGTGTTATTCTAGTATGAACTCTAGGATAGATTGAACGGAAAGAATAGCTTCATGTTATTTTACTACGGACTCTTGAATAGATCGATCAGAAAGGATAACTTTGAGGTGGTTTTGTACCCTACAATAATCTCTTCGTTTGTTCTCCGCTATTAGTGACTTTGGAGTGACTCTTTGTTTCATGTTGAGGGATAGTTATATGATCCAATTATGTTATTATTGTTGAGAGACCTTGCACTATTGAAAGTATGAACCCTAGGCCTTGTTTCCTAGCATTGCAATACCATTTACGCTTACTTTTATCATTAGTTACCTTGTTGTTTTTATATTTTCAGGTTACAAAAACCTATATCTACCATCCATATTGCAGTTGTATCACCATCTCTTCGTTGAACTAGTGCACCTATACAATTTACCATTTTATTGGGTGTGTTGGGGACACAAGAGACTCTTAGTTATTTGGTTGCAGGGTTGTTTGAGAGAGACCATCTTCATCCTACACCTCCCACGGATTGATAAACCTTAGGTCATCCACTTGAGGGAAATTTGCTACTATCCTACAAACCTCTGCACTTGGAGGCCCAACAACGTCTACAAGGAGAAGGTTGCGTAGTAGACATCATAGTAACAAAAGTGCAACAAGGTAGCCCAATCCTTTTGAGGCAAAGGACAGGCCAAAACGGTCTCTTATGATAAGCAAAGTGTTCTTGAGGGTACACGAGAATTTCATCTAGTCACTGTCGGTGTTCTGTGAACGGGGGTCCCCAGACTTGCCTGCCTGCGGCCTGCAGCGTGGCTCAAGTGGGGGCCCAATGCAGCCCAGCTTCATCAGCTTAAGCTCAAGACCCTCGTGAGGGGCCAAGCCTTGCGGGGCGGATGACAGGGAGCTTCCTCAGGAGCACCCTCCTCAGGCAGGCTCGCGAGGAGGCGGAGAGATCAAGGCAGGGCACCTCCTGAGGGGCCCGTGACGCAAGCCATGACGATTGGAGGCCAGGCGGGTGCCAAGCAGGCGCCGGCCAGCGCAGCGTCCTTGTTTCCCTTTTGGTGCAAAGAGGGCAAGCACAGGCCGAGGCATCAGGCAAAGGTTATCGTTTCGGTGCAACAAGACCAAGACCAGCAGAACGGCAGGATGGAGGTCATCGTGGAGCCCAGGGCGGCGTCACCGTCAGGACCTTTGGCAGCAAAGACCAAATTTAGTCAGGGTAAGTGTACCAGATGTTCCCCTTCAAAATGGCCAATTGTTGGCGCCCTTCCCGCTCATTATTTGGGGAGAGGCCCAGGGCCTCTGCCTATAAATAGGACTAGCCACCACAAGGTAGAGGGAGCAAAAAAAGAAACCGGAGAGAGAGGGAAAAGCGACTGAACTCACCCAAGCAGTTCATCGCACCAGCTCAAGAACAGCCCCTCGCGAGGATGTTCTCCCTATTCATCATCAGCCCCTGAGGCAATCCACCACACCACACACTGGAGTAGGGTATTACACCACAATGGTGGCCTGAACCAGTATAAATCTCGTGTCCCTTGTGTGTTCATCTTTCTTGCTTAGATCTTTGCGAGACTTCGAGACATGAGCTGGTAGGGGAGAGATCTTCATGCGCACCCTAGTGTTCGAACCTCAAGGGTCTGCCGGAACCCGAAATCCGACATTTGGTGCGCTAAGTAGGGGTGCGCCGGAATCTTTCCTCTGTTGGTCGCGTGTGATCTTCCGTCGTGTCCATGTCTGACGCTCGCCAAGCCCGCACCAAGCGTCGGGCTGCTCTCGCCGCTCACGTCGCCCAGACGGCGCCCGTCGACGGACGCCCCTGTCGTTCCCCGTCGCCTGCTGCCAACGCCGCCACCAGCCCAGTGGGGAACGAGCAGCAGGCCTAGTCCCTGCATCCTCCAGTGTGGTGTGATGGCCGCACCGCCACCCCGTCGCTGACTCCAGCCGGTTCGTCGTCTCACGCCCATCGTGCCCCCACGGACGCGCACGCCACGCTGCTCCTGGCCCGTGAGCTCCTGCACTACCGCCCCATCGATGACCTCTACGAGGACTGGCTCACCCGCATCACCGAGCTCGTCAGCGCCGCAGGGGGCTCTCCCATGCTGTCCCTCTCGCTGCCTCGCCCTCCATCCTGCGTGGGAGGCGAGGAGCAGGAGGTGCCTCCACGACCTCCGCCCCAAGAAGGCGCCCTGGCTCCAAGGCGCGCGGCCCCAGGTCAAGATCCGCCGCGTCCGGCGCCTGCGCGGCAGGAAAGGAGCTGCCAAGAGATCCCTCGCCCCCAAGAAGGTGCTCGCGTGCTTCCAGCACCGATGCGCCATGACCGCATGCCCGCACCACCACGTCAAGACCCAGCATTGCTCTAGGCAGCAGCGCGCGGGAATCCCCAGGAGCAAGCCCCACCTCAGCAGAGAGCTCCGGTGGCCACTGGAGGCTGCCGCGCTTTCACCTCTGAGCTGCGTAGCGTCGCATGGCCCGGCAACTTCAAGCCGGACCTGCCTCCGCGCTACGACGGCACTATGGACCCCGCGGAGTTCCTCCAACTCTACGAGCTGGGCATCGAGGCCGCCAACGGGTACGAGAAGGTCATGGAGAATTGGTTTCCCATGGCACTCAAGGACGGTGCCCGCACCTGGCTCCTGAACCTGGCTCTAGGAACGATCTCCTCGTGGGACGAGATGCGCACCCGCTTCATCGCCAACTTTCAAGGTACTCGCGACCGGCCCCCGGCCATGAGTGACCTGCGCCGCATCAAGCAACAGCCGGGAGAGGCCCTGCAGAAGTACATCTAGCGCTTCAACAACGCCCGCCTCAAGATCCCCAGGGTGACTGAGGAGGCCATCATCTCAGCCTTCTCTGATGGCGTGCGCGACATTAAGATGAAAGAGGAGCTAGCGATCCATGAAGACCTATGCACATCGCTGGAGTTGTTCAACCTGGCTACCAAGTGCGCCAGAGCTGAGGAAGGGCGCCTCTCCCTCCTCGAGCTCCCGGCTGCTGACCTAGAAGAGAAGAATCCCAAGGTCACGGACGTGAAGCGCAAGTAGCCTGTTGTGCTTGCAGCAGAGCCAGACACCAAGCAAGGCAGGGATCAGCCTGAGTCATCTAAGGGCAGCTGGTACTGCGTGTACCACGACCTCCACACCCACAACACCAATGAATGCCAGTAGCTCAGGGCCGTGCGAGATGGACGTATCGGCCGACGCCCCGACCGCAACGACCGGGGCTATGGCCGAGGAGGAGGAAGAGGTGGAGGATGATGGGAAGACCGTGACCCTCGCCAAGGGTGGTGCAATCGACCTCGCGAGGACCGCTGGCAGGACCAGCCTCGTGAGGGAGGTTGGAGGGATCAGCCTCGCGAGGACCGCCCTCAAGGCAATGCAAGCCTCCCTCCTCTGCCACTGCCGCCAAGGAGGAATGAAGACTGAGGGAGTCCCGGACTAGGGGGTGTCCGGACAGCTGAACTATCATGACCGGCCGGACTCCAAGACTGTGAAGATACAAGATTGAAGACTTCGTCCCGTGTCCGGATGGGACTTTCCTTGGCGTGGAAGGCAAGCTTGGCGATACGGATATGTAGATCTCCTACCATTGTAACCAACTTTGTGTAACCCTAGCCCTCTCAGGTGTCTATATAAACCGGATGGCTTTAGTCCATAGGACGAACAACAATCATACCATAGGCTAGCTTCTAGGGTTTAGCCTCCTTGATCTCGTGGTAGATTCACTCTTGTAACACACATCATCAATATTAATCAAGCAGGACGTAGGGTTTTACCTCCATCAAGAGGGCCCGAACCTGGGTAAAACATCGTGTCCCTTGTCTCCTGTTACCATCCGCCTAGACGCACAGTTCGGGACCCCCTACCCGAGATCCGCCGGTTTTGACACCGACATTGGTGCTTTCATTGAGAGTTCCTCTGTGCCGTCACCATCAGGAAGGATGCCTTTTCCCGTCTTTAAAGACGGCACCGTCGTCAAGGGAGCTTTGGCCGCCGGCCAGACTATCCGGCTAGGCGGTTTCCTTATGACCGCCTGTTCGGCCACCGCTCTGACAATGACCTCTCAGGTCATTAAAAGCGATCTTCACGTCAGCTCGGAATTCGCCGAGCAGCTAGATCCGATTGAGCTCTCCTCCGTAACAGAGCTCTTGGATCGCATCGCCGCCCTGGGAGTCACTACCGACTACGATCAGATTGGGCTTAAAACCGATCTGAGAGAAATTAACTCTCCCTAGGTTACCCACCACGTTGTTATGGTGGAGGAACAATGCGGCGACTCTTCCTCTATGTTAAAAACCAACTATGTCCGGATTCCCGATCCCTCCATGCCGGATTCCCGTGGAGGGACGGACGCCAATCAAATACTGAACCTAAAGTCAGGCATCGGACCAGATTTGTTGGAAAGCATCCAACAAACCAAGCTTCCAAATCCGGAAGCTTCTTGGCCTTTGAGCCTCAGATCGGGCGGGGTTCCGAACTTAATTCCACCCGCCCACCCAAACATAAGCGATCTATCTGTCACATCCCTAGCTTTACCTTGGCCTTGTACTAGCTTGGTTGTTGCATCATGTTTAAATTCAAATGAAATTTGAATTGGGGAATTTTCAAAGCCTCAGAATCCTTTTAAAAATGATCAAGATAAAATCGCTTCAAATAAGTCCAAGAAAATGTTCCTGTTATCCTCTGGAAATATTGGCAAGAGGTAAAATCCAAACCAATATTTTTGGTGTCTCAGAAACATTTAATTTGGGCATTTGAATTAAATCAATAAATAAATTGAATTGGATTTATATCTACTATTAAATAAATATAGGTCCAATAATTCTGAAATATTTTGTGGAGCATTGTTTTAATTCTTTTAGCTCCTAAAAAAATATTGTCAGAAGCAAAATAAATTGAATTGGTTTCAAAACCAAATTCAAAACAAACCTGCAAAATAGAAAACTGAAATAATTAGAAAAAGACAGAGAGAGAAGGGAATTAACTGGCGCCACTTACCTGGCCCAGCTGGCCAGCCCACCTGGCCGGCCCAGCCCACCTCCTCCTCCCCCTTGTCATCTTCCTCCCCTCGCACCGAAGCAGCTCGGTGGCGAGCGCCGATGCCGCCTCGGCCACCTCCTGCTTCCACCGAGGCATTTCCAAGCCTCCCCCCTCACGCCTCGTGTCCCCTCGCTCCTCTTCCTCTCTCGCTGCTCCCTCTCCTCCTCCCCGAACACTCTCCCCCCGCCTCCTCTGTTTCCCTCCCCGAACGGAGCCGCCGCCACCGACGAGAGCCACCGTGGCCACCGGCCACCCCTAGCCTCGCCGATGCACCCAGGAGCTCCGCCTCGACCCCTTCTTCCTCCCCACCGATCCACAGCCCTCCGGAAGCCCTGCATCGCCGTCATCACCGTCGTCTTCTACCTCGGGACCGCCGGCCATCTTCGTCAAATTCGTCGGCTCCGGTGCCTCCCCGAGCTCCCCGAGGCCACCGTCGCAACCCCTGTGAGCTCCACTCCGTTTCCCCTCCTTCATTTTGCTCCCCTCCGTGCCGTAGCGCCGTTCCCCACGAGCCCGAAAGCTCACCGCCGCCGGCCATGTCGCCGTCGTGGCTACAGACGCCGTAGCTCGTGCCTGGGCGCGTCATAGCACTCGGTTTGCTCCCAGGAGATGACCCCGACCACCAGCTGGACCTGCCATGCACCAGAACTCCGAACCCGCACTCGCCCGAACTCCGGCCGCCGCCTCGGGCTCCACTCCGGCGAACCCCGGCCACCCCCGCATCTCCCGTTGGCCCTATTAGATGCGCGCGGGTCCGGGCATTCCGTAGAGCCCCTCCGCCGCTCTTTTGGTCATCGGAGGGCGAATCCCGACCCCCTCCGCCGTCTCTGGCCCCGCCAGCGACGAGCCGCGGGTCAACTCCGGCGAGTTGACCCGGGGTTTGACCCCCTGACGTGTGGGCCCAGGCGCCTGGTTGATTAGGGATAGATTAGTTAGCGTTAATTAACCTAGCTAAATAGATAGGTCACTGACATGCGGGCCCCGCCCGACTAACTAAGTTAGTTAGGGCTAACTAACCTGGTTAGTTGACTGGGTCACTGACCAGTGGACCCCACTGGTCAGGTTTGACCTGGGGCGCCCAGTTGACCCTGCTGACGTCACTGTGACGTGGGGCTGACGCAATAAGTATTTTCTGGATTTAAAAATAATCAGGAAATTCCAGAAAATTGTATAAACTTCTAAAATTCATAGAAATTCAACCGTAACTCCAAATTAAATAATTTATATATGAAAAATTATCAGAAAAATTCAAGGAATCCATCTGTACCATTTTCATGCATGTTAGAACAACTTATCACTACTGTTTAGCACAAATCAAATAAATGGCATTTGAATAATCACATATGGAGTTTGAATTTGAATCTTGTATTCAAACCAACTTCATTTAATCTGTTGCTAGTTGCATTAGCCCAAAACACATTCATTTTGCCATGTCATGATCATGCATCATATTGTGCATTGCATTGATTGTGTTCCCTTCTGTGTTGCCGGTATTTGTCCCCTCTCGATAGACGTGATACCGATGATGTGATCGTTGACACTGATGAAGACTCAATGTTATCTTCAGAAGTGCCAGGCAAGCAAAACCCCCTTGTTCATTCCGATACAATCCTACTCTCTCGCTCCTGCTCTCTTTTACTGCATTAGGACAACACCGATTCATCTGTTACTTGCTGCGGTAGCTGAACCCCTTTATCCTTTGCATGACCTGTCATTGCCACAGTAAATAGATGAAACCCACTAGCATGAGTAGGAGTTGTTTGAGCCCTGATGTGCCTACTCATTCATGCTTGTTTGTCATGCCTGCTACTGCTTAGAGTTGAGTCAGGTCTGATTCATCGAGGATGAATCAGAGGTGTGTGAACATGTCCTACTATGTGTGAGCTAAGTGTGTGAACACGATTTGGTAAAAGGTGTCGGTGAGAGGCCATGTAGGAGTACATGGTGGGTTGTCTCATTGAAGCCGTCCTTAGGAACTGAGTTCTGTGTTTGTGATCCATGATTCAGCTACTACCATGCATTGGGCCCTGAAATATGACCCCGCTCGACTTCTTATTCACCCTAGTCCTCTGTCCAGGAGTTGCAAGTAGTTTCTGGTGTTTGTAGCTTACTGGAGGCCGTGGACAGCGCTGACCGTAGGGGTGGGCTATGATGCGGTAGGTACGTGGCACGGTGTACCGGATGCCCGTTTGGTATCTCGGGAACCCTGTTCACATCGTTTGGGGCTGTGAGCGAAACTCCGGCCGGATCTCCTCATGGATGGAACCCGAATAGGCGATAAACTTGGACTAGAGACTTGAGTGTTTAGGTAGGTCGTGGTCTACACCCACGTCGGCTTTCGCTTGAAGTCTGCCGAGCACATGTCGTGTGCAGACGCTAAGTGGTGGAAACATGTATGAAGAAGTACACCCCTGCAGGGTTAACATCATCTATTCGAATAGCCGTGTCCGCGGAAAAGGACTTCTGGGTTGCTTATATCAGTTCATAGACAAGTGAAAATGGATACTCTAAAATACGCAAGATAAGCGTGAGTGCTATGGATGGCGTTCTCGTAGGGAGACGGGAGTGGATCCATAGTGGTGTATTGATATGGTGAATATGTGGACTCGTGTGCGCCACCTCAAAAGTTACATTGCAGTCGTAGTTCAGGATAGCCACCGAGTCAAAGCTGGCTTGCTGCAGTTAAACCCCACCACCCCTTTGTTGATAATGATGCATATGTAGTTAGTTCTGATGTAAGTCTTGCTGGGTACATTTGTACTCACGTTTGCCTATTTTATGTTTTTGCAGAGAGACTTCAGTCTCACTAGTAGTTTCGCGTGGACTTCGACGTTTAGCTTGTTACCTCAGCTACGATCTTGTGCCTCGGCAGGATTGGTAGATAGTCAGGCTTCTCAGCCTTTTTCATTTATAGATGTCTGTACTCAGACATGTTAAGCTTCCGCATGTGCTTTGACTTGTATGCTCTGAATGTTGGGTCATGAGACCCCTGTTTGTAATATCTCGCTCCTCGGAGCCTATTGAATAATTACTTGAGTCGTAGAGTCATGTTGTGATGCCATGTTGTATTTGCACATATCGAGCATATTGTGTGTATGTTATTGAAATGCTTGGTATGTGTGGGATCTGACCATCTAGTTGTTCATCTTTAGTAGCCTCTCTTACGGGGAAATGTCTCCTAGTGTTTCACTGAGCCATGGTAGCTTGCTACTGCTCCGGAACACTTAGGCTGGCCGGCATGTGTCCTTCTTCGTTCCTGTGTCTGTCCCTTCGGGGAAATGTCACGCGATGAATACCGGAGTCCTGTTAGCCCGCTACAGCCCGGTTCACCGGAGTCCTGCTAGCCCAGTGCTACAGCCTGGTTTCACTCGCTGATGACCGACACGTTCGATGCTGGGTCATGGATGCCTGTCCCTGTAAGTCTGTGCCACTTTGGGTTTACGACTAGCCATGTCAGCCCGGGCTCCTTATCATATGGATGCTAGCGACACTGTCATATACGTGTGCCAAAAGGCGCAAACGGTCCCGGGCTAAGGTAAGGCGACACCCGTGGGAATACCGTGCGTGAGGCCGCAAAGTGATATGAGGTGTTACATGCTAGATCGATGTGGCATTGAGTCGGGGTCCTGACAGCGTTGGTATCAGAGCTTGACTGCCTGTAGGATTACCAAGCCAAACTGGTCGAAGTTGAGTCTAGAAATTCTTTAGTTATATAAGGGAATTGATTGTGGGATGAAACGTAAGGCTCTTTTTACTCCTTATACCTTATGCCCTTCTGATCTGAGTCATCTTATCTTTCCTACGGGGATTAAGAACTAGGCTATCTCTTCTTTCTATCAGGATCACGTGTTACCAATCAGTGGACTTATAAGATTGTTGGATTTAAGTCTCAATTCAGTTCCTACTACTCCCGTATGTTAATTGTTGATCTCGAAACCTTGATATTGTGCTTCTGAGTGGTTATGCCACCATTTTTGTGAATGTCTCAAATCTCTTCTGAGCATTTACAGCCGTTATGCTGTCCGAGTCATTCCAGGTTTCTAAATAGTCTGATGCAATTGCAAATCCTTTCTTCCCGTTTCAATGTTCCCATGGGCCAGATTAACCACACTAATCAGTGAGTTGAGGTACTCCGTTACCTTGACATATATGTTGGAGATATTATTATGACCCTAGGTGTCTTAGGGGATCATCTAGTAATTTAGCCATGATTTGTGTTCCCAGTGTGATGATTCTGGCCATCATTCTCGAAAGCATCCCGTGATGCTATTTAGTAATAGGTATTCTGTTTCTAGGTTTTGAACCCGAGATTCACTCTACTTACTTCATGTTGATAGTGTTTGCTAGTTCCTTCAGGATATTAGTAACTTTGCGATAGTCCTCGAGGTCCGTGGTATATCGTTCTTCCAAATACCATGAACCATTATGGCAGAAGTTTGTTGGATCAAAAGATCACAACAGACCCTCTATGAGTTCTCCATGCTATATTGTGACTCTGCCAGCTCAACCTTTCTGCATGGGTTATCCGAAAGAAATATGTTGAACTTGGTTCGACATACTAATCTATGCATCCATAACTCAGAAAATTATATGTTTCTTTGAGTTGTCCCTCTTTAGTTGTCTACTGACCTTCGTCTATCAATTGATAGTCAAGAGTATGCGTGCGTTTGTTTATCGATGCCTATTACTCTTGTGGTCCGTCAAGCCATTCTATCGCGGAATGACTAGGAGAAACAAACTCCAGTACCTCTTCCATATCCAGGATTGGGTCAAAGAAGTTGTGCTCCGCAGATCAAATTGCTAATCCAGCTTTTGTTCTGTTCTACCTTGGAGTGTTACCATCTTTATATCGGGATTGTTATAGGAATTGCACACCACCCTATGAACTCTTGGTACAGTGATACTTCTTGCCATCATTGTTCATCCCTCGGTTCCTGTGTTATTGTAACCGGAATGTCGACAAGTGAATCGTGATGTGTGAAATCAATACTCCTAGCAACCTTGTTGCTGGGTAGTTAAAGGACAATAATTTCATTCTTAGTGTGTTGGTTATTGAATCATCCTTCTAAGACTGATCGTGCTACCTAGTCCTTATTTCGGTGCACCCTTCGATTGATGAGTTAGGATCTTGTCAAGTCCTCACTCATTTGATCATATCGTCTTGCCCTCAAAAGCGAGATTGTTCTCGAGCTTAGTAACATACCGGTGGTTCATGATTTTCTGAATATCTTCTCGGAAGTATCACCAGGTCGTCACCTGACCGTTATGTTGAGCCCGTGATCAAGTTGGTTTCTTGTGAACCACCTTCTCTCCAAGAATCGGTGTTAGATATCCCTGAGCTAGTTGGTTAAGCTAGACAACAACTTGGAGAGTTGGAAGATAAAAGCTTGTCTGACTTAGTTCGTTCCAAAGGGATATTCTTGTGTAGTGTGTGTTGAAGAAAGATGATATCTTCATCGATTGGTCCCTATGATCAGTTGCTGGACCTATTGTCTTATCAATCCTTTGATTTAAGTGTGGGCTATCGTCAAATCAAATCAGTACCAACGATGCTCGTAATGTTGTCTTACTCGTGGTTGATCCCTCGAGCATACACCCTTACATCTTTGGTCTGACCAATGCTATCACTTGTTCACTTAACTATGGAATTCCTTTTAAAAGGAAACCCGGATGAATTGTTGTTGAGCCCATTGACAACATCCTTATTCCCTCCATGATTTTGTCGAACATTAAGTTAGTGTTGGAAACTTTTGAAAGCATTTCTTCATGCTAGTTCATGGAGCAAATGTTCGGATGTAAGAAGTGACTTCCTCCAGTCCATGTGCATTTGATGCAAGTTGCCGCCGTGGATTCGAGAAAGTCAATGTTGTTTCCTTTGGAATCATCCCAAATCAGTCATGCATACGTGCGAAGTATTCTGTGGTTCGGAGACTTGCAACCTCCATTCTATATGGGTCCCTAGCACACCAAGCCACTGATTGATTTGTTCAAGATTAATAAGTTTTAGGTGCTAGTCCCGAGGGTACCAGACGGATTTGTACAAAACTTCGATATCCTCGCTGATGGTTCCCCTCCTGAACTCGGTAGTGTTTTATTATAAGACTACTTTGTGGTCATGCTTGTTTGGGACAACGTGTTCACATGTTGTAGCAGAACCAGCTCATGTTTTGGAGCTTGCTATCGTAGTTCATCTCCCGAGTATCCCGCAACGTCATCTCGTCGATTTGTGTTGCAAACTTTCATTTTTCTTTCTAGACTCGATGAGTCTGGAATATCCTGACACCAACCAGATTTGAATCTCAGGCAGATATGATGGTTGGAATATTTCCCAAGAATTATAATATTGGTCGCGCGATAACCGGTAAAGTGGATGTCGTGGCCAACACACCCAGCCGGAAGACCTGTTATTATAATATCTTGATTGATGAAGTTGGCCACCTCCCCATAAGGATTTCGTAGGGTTTGCTCCCTAGTTGCCCCTATGGATTTTTGTGTTTCCGAAGTCCGACCTTTACTTGATGTTCTAGATACCAAACCATATCTATGAATGGGTTACACTAGCACATCAAGGAGAACATTAGAAGCGGAGTGCTAAATGTCTCTCGGTCGATCATCCAGATTTTTATCTCCTTGGCCTCGCTAAGGTGAAATCTGAGAAAGTGTTATCTTCCTTTGCATCTGCATCATCCATCATCATTCATCATGGCAGCAAGTTGTGTTACCGGACCCTTGACACGGATGTTGGTAAAACCTTGATGAATATGGAAATGCTCAAGTTCTTGAGAGCACGCACAAGCTCTAGGTGTTATCGTCGGCACTAACTGGGTTTGCTCTCAGTTTCCTCGGCAATGCTATGATCTTTTCAAACAGTGAATTCACTCTCTGTTGTTGGGTTCTTCCCCAGTTACCAGAATCATTCCCAGCATTTGCATTCTGTTTCCAGCTTGCCCCGCCAATGTGCCATTCTACCATGGGTCCCTTCCATTTCCGGTGATAAGCAAAATCATACATTGCGTTGTCTTCAACAAGGTAATCCACATCATCCAAGTCTGAGTATGCCATTCTACCGACCCCCCTCCAAACGATCGCTTGAGAATTGCCTTAGGCTGGTATAAAGGTTTTAAATGATCTCTGAATCAAAGGTAATTCTTTTTGCCACTTAAGGGGATAATCTACGAATCACCCTCCTTCAGGATGTTTCGTCGTGGTATCATGGCAACTCAACTCCTCGCTACGTGGACAATCGTTTACCACCTTCTTAAGTGTGAAATTGTTGTCCACCTAGTGAACCTTCGTCATCCGTTTCTTTCCACCCCTCTTGATGTGTATCTCGTGTCTCAACCTGAGAGATGGTCTTATGTCTCATTCCGTGAGTTGTTCGATCTTCGAGAAGATCGACCCTTCTAGAGTTTCTTTTCCCTCTCGTTGCCATGTTGGTTGGAGTCCCCGGAGCAAGACCTCGAGACAAAGATGGTGATCAAGTCAACATTTTTATGAAGTGCAACCTGGATCGTGAAGATTATTTTAGTTTGCGTTTCCCTTTTATCTTACCCTACGCTTGAATCTCGGGTCGAGATTCTTGTTTAGTGGGGGTGAGTTGTCACATCCCTAGCTTTACCTTGGCCTTGTACTAGCTTGGTTGTTGCATCATGTTTAAATTCAAATGAAATTTGAATTGGGGAATTTTCAAAGCCTCAGAATCCTTTTAAAAATGATCAAGATAAAATCGCTTCAAATAAGTCCAAGAAAATGTTCCTGTTATCCTCTGGAAATATTGGCAAGAGGTAAAATCCAAACCAATATTTTTGGTGTCTCAGAAACATTTAATTTGGGCCTTTGAATTAAATCAATAAATAAATTGAATTGGATTTATATCTACTATTAAATAAATATAGGTCCAATAATTCTGAAATATTTTGTGGAGCATTGTTTTAATTGTTTTAGCTCCTAAAAAAATATTGTCAGAAGCAAAATAAATTGAATTGGTTTCAAAACCAAATTCAAAACAAACCTGCAAAATAGAAAACTGAAATAATTAGAAAAAGACAGAGAGAGAAGGGAATTACCTGGCGCCACTTACCTGGCCCAGCTGGCCAGCCCACCTGGCCGGCCCAGCCCACCTCCTCCTCCCCCTTGTCATCTTCCTCCCCTCGCACCGAAGCAGCTTGGTGGCGAGCGCCGATGCCGCCTCGGCCACCTCCTGCTTCCACCGAGGCATTTCCGAGCCTCCCCCCTCACGCCTCGTGTCCCCTCGCTCCTCTTCCTCTCTCGCTGCTCCCTCTCTCCTCCCCGAACACTCTCCCCCCCCCCTCCTCTGTTTCCCTCCCCGAACGGAGCCGCCGCCACCGACGAGAGCCACCGTGGCCACCGGCCACCCCTAGCCTCGCCGATGCACCCAGGAGCTCCGCCTCGACCCCTTCTTCCTCCCCACCGATCCACAGCCCTCCGGAAGCCCTGCATCACCGTCATCGCCGTCGTCTTCTACCTCGGGACCGCCGGCCATCTTCGTCAAATTCGTCGGCTCCGGTGCCTCCCCGAGCTCCCCGAGGCCACCGTCGCAACCCCTGTGAGCTCCACTCCGTTTCCCCTCCTTCATTTTGCTCCCCTCCGTGCCGTAGCGCCGTTCCCCACGAGCCCGAAAGCTCACCGCCGCCGGCCATGTCGCCGTCGTGGCTACAGACGCCGTAGCTCGTGCCTGGGCGCGTCATAGCACTCGGTTTGCTCCCAGGAGATGACCCCGACCACCAGCTGGACCTGCCATGCACCAGAACTCCGAACCCGCACTCGCCCGAACTCCGGCCGCCGCCTCGGGCTCCACTCCGGCGAACCCCGGCCACCCCCGCATCTCCCGTTGGCCCTATTAGATGCGCGCGGGTCCGGGCATTCCGTAGAGCCCCTCCGCCGCTCTTTTGGTCATCGGAGGGCGAATCCCAACCCCCTCCGCCGTCTCTGGCCCCGCCGGCGACGAGCCGCGGGTCAACTCCGGCGAGTTGACCCGGGGTTTGACCCCCTGACGTGTGGGCCCAGGCGCCTGGTTGATTAGGGATAGATTAGTTAGCGTTAATTAACCTAGCTAACTAGATAGGTCACTGACATGCGGGCCCCGCCCGGCTAACTAAGTTAGTTAGGGCTAACTAACCTGGTTAGTTGACTGGGTCACTGACTAGTGGACCCCACTGGTCAGGTTTGACCTGGGGCGCCCAGTTGACCCTGCTGACGTCACTGTGACGTGGGGCTGACGCAATAAGTATTTTCTGGATTTAAAAATAATCAGGAAATTCCAGAAAATTGTATAAACTTCTAAAATTCATAGAAATTCAACCGTAACTCCAAATTAAATAATTTATATATGAAAAATTATCAGAAAAATTCAAGGAATCCATCTGTACCATTTTCATGCATGTTAGAACAACTTATCACTACTGTTTAGCACAAATCAAATAAATGGCATTTGAATAATCACATATGGAGTTTGAATTTGAATCTTGTATTCAAACCAACTTCATTTAATCTGTTGCTAGTTGCATTAGCCCAAAACACATTCATTTTGCCATGTCATGATCATGCATCATATTGTGCATTGCATTGATTGTGTTCCCTTCTGTGTTGCCGGTATTTGTCCCCTCTCGATAGACGTGATACCGATGATGTGATCGTTGACACTGATGAAGACTCAATGTTATCTTCAGAAGTGCCAGGCAAGCAAAACCCCCTTGTTCATTCCGATACAATCCTACTCTCTCGCTCCTGCTCTCTTTTACTGCATTAGGACAACACCGATTCATCTGTTACTTGCTGCGGTAGCTGAACCCCTTTATCCTTTGCATGACCTGTCATTGCCACAGTAAATAGATGAAACCCACTAGCATGAGTAGGAGTTGTTTGAGCCCTGATGTGCCTACTCATTCATGCTTGTTTGTCATGCCTGCTACTGCTTAGAGTTGAGTCAGGTCTGATTCATCGAGGATGAATCAGAGGTGTGTGAACATGTCCTACTATGTGTGAGCTAAGTGTGTGAACACGATTTGGTAAAAGGTGTCGGTGAGAGGCCATGTAGGAGTACATGGTGGGTTGTCTCATTGAAGCCGTCCTTAGGAACTGAGTTCTGTGTTTGTGATCCATGATTCAGCTACTACCATGCATTGGTCCCTGAAATATGACCCCGCTCGACTTCTTATTCACCCTAGTCCTCTGTCCAGGAGTTGCAAGTAGTTTCTGGTGTTTGTAGCTTACTGGAGGCCGTGGACAGCGCTGACCGTAGGGGTGGGCTGTGATGCGGTAGGTACGTGGCACGGTGTACCGGATGCCCGTTTGGTATCTCGGGAACCCTGTTCACATCGTTTGGGGCTGTGAGCGAAACTCCGGCCGGATCTCCTCATGGATGGAACCCGAATAGGCGATAAACCTGGACTAGAGACTTGAGTGTTTAGGTAGGTCGTGGTCTACACCCACGTCGGCTTTCGCTTGAAGTCTGCCGAGCACATGTCGTGTGCAGACGCTAAGTGGTGGAAACATGTATGAAGAAGTACACCCCTGCAGGGTTAACATCATCTATTCGAATAGCCGTGTCCGCGGAAAAGGACTTCTGGGTTGCTTATATCAGTTCATAGACAAGTGAAAATGGATACTCTAAAATACGCAAGATAAGCGTGAGTGCTATGGATGGCGTTCTCGTAGGGAGACGGGAGCGGATCCATAGTGGTGTATTGATATGGTGAATATGTGGACTCGTGTGCGCCACCTCAAAAAGTTACATTGCAGTCGTAGTTCAGGATAGCCACCGAGTCAAAGCTGGCTTGCTGCAGTTAAACCCCACCACCCCTTTGTTGATAATGATGCATATGTAGTTAGTTCTGATGTAAGTCTTGCTGGGTACATTTGTACTCACGTTTGCCTATTTTATGTTTTGCAGAGAGACTTCAGTCTCACTAGTAGTTTCGCGTGGACTTCGACGTTTAGCTTGTTACCTCAGCTACGATCTTGTGCCTCGGCAGGATTGGTAGATAGTCAGGCTTCTCAGCCTTTTTCATTTATAGATGTCTGTACTCAGACATGTTAAGCTTCCGCATGTGCTTTGACTTGTATGCTCTGAATGTTGGGTCATGAGACCCCTGTTTGTAATATCTCGCTCCTCGGAGCCTATTGAATAATTACTTGAGTCGTAGAGTCATGTTGTGATGCCATGTTGTATTTGCACATATCGAGCATATTGTGTGTATGTTATTGAAATGCTTGGTATGTGTGGGATCTGACCATCTAGTTGTTCATCTTTAGTAGCCTCTCTTACGGGGAAATGTCTCCTAGTGTTTCACTGAGCCATGGTAGCTTGCTACTGCTCCGGAACACTTAGGCTGGCCGGCATGTGTCCTTCTTCGTTCCTGTGTCTGTCCCTTCGGGGAAATGTCACGCGATGAATACCGGAGTCCTGTTAGCCCGCTACAGCCCGGTTCACCGGAGTCCTGCTAGCCCAGTGCTACAGCCTGTTTTCACTCGCTGATGACCGACACGTTCGATGCTGGGTCATGGATGCCTGTCCCTGTAAGTCTGTGCCACTTTGGGTTTACGACTAGCCATGTCAGCCCGGGCTCCTTATCATATGGATGCTAGCAACACTGTCATATACGTGTGCCAAAAGGCGCAAACGGTCCCGGGCTAAGGTAAGGCGACACCCGTGGGAATACCGTGCGTGAGGCCGCAAAGTGATATGAGGTGTTACATGCTAGATCGATGTGGCATTGAGTCGGGGTCCTGACACTATCTCAGATACGGCAAGAGCCTGATGAAACAGTACATCATCACTGGGCCAGATTCCTCCTGGTTATGAATAGGATAAATGACTGCCGTGAAGAAAGCGCGATTTCAATTTTCTGCAACCATTGCACGGACAACGGAATCATAAACGCCATCAGTCATCGCGAAGTTACACGCTTCGCCGACCTATCGACCATTGTACAAAAATACTGCGCGATGGAGAGTGCCTAGAAAACCGAAACTAGGTTTTGGGACAATCTGGCCCTGAATACAAACCCAGTCCGAAATAAAAGGGTGCGTCATACTCAAGCACCTGGGTTAAAAACCAAAAAGCAAAAAACCCCTAAAGGGTACGGAACCGTACTGGAGGGATGGCTCAACGGACCCTGCAAAATCCACAGTACGGAGGGCGCCACTCCAACACATAGCCTTCGGGCATGTTGGATATTATGGCAGGTGGCCAAAAGTGGCGAAGGCTTTTTAGCCCCGGGCAACCAGCCCAGCAGTACCAGTACGGTATTAACAGTCTTCGAGACTTTCGCATCAAATAACATGCGGAAACGAACAATCCGCAGCCTCGCCGAAGTCTACCAAGTTGCAACAACAAATCCATGGAGCGACACGGCTATCACCTTCAATGCCAGCGATGAACCTAAATTCCGAACAGCTAGATCACCAGCCGCATTGGTCCTCAGTCCGATAGTGGATGGCTTTCATCTTACCAAGGTACTCATGGATGGCCGCAGCAGATTAAACCTCATCTATGAAGAAACCCTTCAAAAAATGAAAATTGACTGGAGCCGCATTGAGCGAAGCAGCACAACCTTCAGGGGAATAATCCCTAGTCGAGAAGTACGTTGCACAGGAAAAATCATGCTAGATGTAGTGTTCGGCTCGCCGGACAATTACAGGTCCGAAGAGGTCACATTCCATGTGGCCCCATTCGGCAGCGGATATCACGCCTTGTTAGGGCGAGAGGCGTTCACAATCTTCCAATCTATACCCCATTACGGGTACATGAAGCTCAAAATGCCCGGACCCAATGGAATAATCACTCTCGCTAGTGATCCAGATACAGCACTCCGCGCTGAAAATAAGACAGCCGCACTAGCCCTAGAGGCATTATCCGAAGCCCTAGCGGCAGAGGAACTAACTGCGCTGCGCTCCATGGTGGATAGGGACGATGTGATACTCGATAAGAGGTCCAAGTCCACTTCTTTTAAACCAGCAGACGAAATAGTCAAATTTCAGGTCCATCCAATGGACCCCACAAAGACGGCCTCCATTGGGGCACAATTAAATCCTGATGTAGAAGCCGCACTACGAGAATTCCTTCGGGAAAATTGGGACATTTTTGCCTGGCACCCTTCAGACATGCCAGGAATCCCACGCAGGCTGGCAGAGCACAGCCTAAATATCCTAAAAGGATTCAAGCCAGTCAAACAAGCTATTCGGCGATTTTCCGAACCCAAAAGACAGGCAATGGGAGAGGAGCTAGCCAAACTCTTAGAAGCCGGATTCATCCGAGATATAAAACATCCGGACTGGCTAGCCAACCTAGTAATGGTACCAAAAAAGGACAAATCCTGGCGCCTCTGCGTCGATTTCAAAGACCTTAACAAGGCCTGTCCAAAGGACCCTTTCCCTCTCCCTCGCATCGACCAAATCATCGATGCTACCGCAGGGCCCGATTCATTGTGCTTCCTCGACGCATACTCCAGATACCATCAAATCAAGATGGCGGAAAAAGACCAGGCCACAACGGCATTCATTACTCCATATGGGCCATTCTGCTTCAACACAATGCCCTTCGGACTCAAAAACGACGGCGCAACATATCATCGCATGATTCAGACATGTCTGGCTACCCAGATAGGCGAAACTGTAGAGGCATACGTAGATGATGTGGTCGTCAAGACCAAACACGTCGAAACTCTAGTAGACGACTTGAGGGTGACATTCGACAACCTCCGAGCATATGACATTAAGCTCAACCCGGAAAAATGTGTCTTCGGAGTACCAGCCGGAAAGCTTTTGGGCTTCATTGTATCCGGTAGAGGAATTGAAGCAAACCCAGCCAAGATCCGAGCTCTGTCACAATTGGATATCCCAAAAGACCTCAAGCAAATACAAAAACTAACTGGATGCGTAGTGGCTCTAAGCCGCTTCATCTCCCGTTTGGGACAAAAGGCTCTGCCCCTCTATCGCCTCCTCCGGTGCACCGAGCACTTCGAATGGACGGATGTTGCCACGGCCGGACTCGAAGAAATCAAGGCCATTTTGGCAACAAACCCGGTCCTGGTCGTGCCCAACCTGGGCGAACCTATGTTGTTATATCGTAGCAACACATCAAGTTGTCAGCGCAGTACTCGTCGTCGAACGAGAAACAGAAGGGCACAGATTCCCTCTTCAAAAACCAGTGTACTACGTATCCACTGTCTTAACTCCATGCAAGTCCCGGTACCCACATTATCAAAAGATAGCGTATGCGGTGTTCATGGCATCCCGGAAGCTGCGACACTACTTTCAAGAGTGTTCCATAACGGTGGCCTCCGAAGTACCTCTCAATGATATTATAAACAATCGCGATGCAACGGGCAGGATTGCAAAATGGGCCATTGAGCTCTTACCATTTGACATAACCTACAAACCATGGCGAGCTATAAAGTCGCAAGTCCTGGCTGACTTCGTCACCGAATGGACCGAAGCCGAACTCCCTAAAGAGTACGGCGCGTACTCCAATTGAATCATGCATTTCGACGGATCCAAAATGTTGGCTGGCTTGGGGGCTGGCGTCGTCTTGACGTCCCCAACCGGAGACACAGTCCAATACGTACTTCAAATAATGTACAAGGACTCCAACAACGCAGCCGAATATGAGGCCCTTCTACATGGCCTCCGGATGGCAATCTCCATGGGCATTCAACGCCTAGAGGTGCGCGGGGATTCAAACCTCGCAATATCCCAAGTAAATGGAGACTTTGACGCCAAAGATCCAAAAATGGCGGCCTACCGCAACACCGTCCTAAAAATGTCAGCTCGGTTCGAAGGACTCGAATTCCACCATGTAGCCCGGGATAATAACCAGGCAGCAGACGTGCTGGCACGCATCGGCGCAAAACGCGACGTCGTCCCTCCGAACATCTTCCTGGAACGGCTCTTTAAGCCATCCGTATTATGGGAAGAGGAGTCCGGAAATAACAATTCAGAACCAGCTGCATCACCTAACTCAGACAATTCTGACACAATGGGCGGCTCAGCCAATGAAATAACACCTTCAGCCCACGAAACAATGGCAGTAATTGCCCCGTGGATGGAACCATTCCTAGCCTACTTAATCAGGCAGGAACTCCCCGAAGACCAAAATGAGGCCCGCTGCATAGTTCGGCGATCTAAAGCCTACAAGGTCCATGAGGGAGAACTTTATAAGAAAAGCACAACCGGAGTCCTTCAAAGGTGTATCTCCGAAGAGGAAGGGCGAAATCTCCTGGCTGAAATTCACGCCGGACTCGGCGAGCACCATGCTGCAGCCCGGGCCCTTGTAGGCAAGGCCTTCCACACAGGATTTTATTGGCCGACAGCCCGGGCAGATGCTCAGGACTTAGTCCAACGATGCGTCGGTTGCCGGCTCTTTGCTAATTAGAGCCACATGCTACCCACCGCCCTAAAAACTATACCCATTACCTGGCCATTCGCGGTCTGGGGGCTTGACATGGTTGGACCCCTTAAAGGGGGAACCCACAAGCATAAATACTTATTGGTCATGGTGGACAAATTCACCAAATGGATAGAGGCCAAGCCGGTTAAAACGGCAGAATCCGAACCTGTGATAGACTTCATATCCGGGGTAGTACACCGTTTTGGCGTCCCCCACAGCATCATCACTGATAACGGCATGAATTTCACGGCCGACGAGGTTAAACTCTGGTGCAAAAACATGGGCATCAAGCTCGACTACGCTTCAGTCTATCACCCCCAAACTAACGGTCAAGTAGAGCGAGCAAATGGTCTAATCATGAGCGGCATCAAACCCAAACTAGTGCGGTCCCTCAAGGAATCTAACACGCACTAGGTAGAGGAGCTCAACTCCGTACTCTGGGGGCTGCGGACCACGCCAAACCGCACTACCGGATTCACACCATTTTTTATGGTGTACGGCGCAGAGGCAGTTCTGCCCTGCGATATAATTCATGACTCACCTCGCGTGCGCATGTACGAAGAAAGAGAAGCCGAGTTGGATCGGCAGGACAATTTGGATGCCTTAGAGGAGGAGCGGGACGTGGCAAAAGCTCGTTCCGCATTCTATCAGCAGCAGGCTCAAAGATATCAAAGCAGAGAAGTACGGGCCAAAACTTACAATGTTGGCGAACTTGTTCTACGCCTGCCAGATAAGAAAAAGGACAAACTTAAGCCCAAGTGGGAAGGTCCCTTCATCATCGACCAAGTCCTAACCGGCGGAGCATACTGTCTACGTAACACATCTGACAACCGACTCGAGCCAAACCCATGGAACGCAGCCCGTCTCCGAAGATTCTACGCCTAACGCCGGACTCAGAGTTCGTCTCGCTCCTCCGTCCACCTTTTTAAATTTTCACTGTCTCTTGTCCCCCTCCTTCTTCCCACTTTTTTCCCAATACCTTTGATAGGCTGATTTGCGCATTGTTCGCACACACTTGATGTGCTCCTAGCACTCATTATACCTGGGGGCTTCTTTAACAGAAGCTTATTTATACGGGCTTCATGCCCAACACATGTGTCATACTTCCGCATGTACCTTTTATTCACCATTATATGCATCGATATGACTTAAGTTTTGGCCAAGCTGGGTTGCCTGGCTCCTGTGCTTACCCCTATGTTCCCGATTGTTCGACTAGAAGGTAAAGGGAGCACCTCTATGATTGTTACTGCCGGGTTAGCCGGATGTGTACCTCAGACTGGGTGAAGCCGAAAGCTAGCGTTCTTAAGAGAATATTCGGTCGGTGACTTGAAAGATGATTTATTACTTACTTATTTATCTGCCCCCAGATGCTTTTTCTGCTATTTTTGCAGTCCAGACATGCACTTTAGGGCATGCCTCCCAGGGAAAGGAATCCCTAACGGAACTATTCTCCATGGAAGATGTTTCTTACTAACCATGTAATATAACATAACAAGTTGGGCACTTGTCTGATAAAGCACTAATGACCCCTACGCCTGGTCTCCATGCATGCCCCGGTTTTTTCATAACTGAGAAGGTATTCAGACACACTCCGGGCTCTAGGGTCCCGAGGTTGAAGCGAAAAGGTCGGAAAAGACAAACGATCTACAATCCGGCTAGAAGGCATTTTACATGTCATTTTAAATTACATCGTCAAACTGACTGATTGTACTCCTCTTCAATCCCATCTAACAGGCTGTCTAATTTACAGTCCTGTTGGGAATATTTCGCGGCCAGCTCTACTTGGTCGTACATCAAGCTCACAGGGATCTCCTTCCCATCAAGCCCCACAGGTCCGACCTCGGCCATGTGGTTTGGGTCAGCCTTCGGGTACCGCGTCTTCACCATAGCCCAGGCCTCCCTGGCGCCTTGCCGGCAGGCCGATATCTTCCACAGACGGAGACGTCGCCGTACTCCCTGAAGCTTCTCAGCAAGCCCTCCAAGGCCCTCAGGTAGGGAGACGGAAGGCCATAAGGCCTGAACGACGCCACTCATCGCCTGCCGAACACATTCGAACAGTTGCACCAGCTCGGGAAGTTGGTCACCCGTTGAACCGGGCATTTCCTCCGCAGGGCGACCTGTGAGCACACCTAAAGACACATTTCTGTCAATTGACTTCCTCACCGAATTCTTCTTTTCAAAGGAATTTGCTCAAGCACTTACTATAAATGCCGCGACGAAGCCGCTGATTCTCCTTCACGGAGCCAGACAGCTGGGCCCGAACATCTTTCAGCTCTTCTCCTAGCTGGGTGTGGGCATCTTGGAGCTTGTTCCTCTCCTGCTGCACCTTCATAAGCACCCTCTCGCTAGCCTTCAGCTGACGCAGTAGCTATTGCTTGTCCGGATCTAGTCCGGCGCCCTCAGCAATATTATTGTCAGATTTACGCACACACCGCACTTTGTCAACTACTTATCTTTTCGAAGTACGTATTACCAGCGGGGGTCTCTGTGGCTCTCCCCATGGCGGCCAGTGCGGCCTCAAGTTGGTCCTTGCAGTCTTGAAGCTCCTGGGACAGGTGGGTATTCTTCTCCGTAAGATCCTGCATAATAAATGATCCTTAAATCAGTTATTTTAACTATTTTAAGTCTCGGGGGCTACTGGCATATATAACTATTAAAATTACTTACCCGTATGTCCTTCACATACTGCTCCGTGGCTCTGGTTAAACCATCTTGAGCGGCACGGAGGTGTGCGTCTCCCGCATCAAAGGCATTCAACGCCTCCGGGGAGAAACACGCGTCACGAAGAACTGTCCAGCGACGCCTGTGATTCATGGCGCTCTCCACCTCAGACGGGGTGGCGGACAGCCTGTCGGCATCCTCCGTCGGAGGAACATCCGGCTCGTGCCTTGTATTCGCCTCCCCTTCCGGACCATGCGTTGGAGCATGGCTGGCGGAGGCTTGATTGGCAACCTCTCCGGACACTGTCCGGCGAGCGCTCTTTCTCCTGGAAAAGTTATGAGCATTAATATACCTCCTAGGGATCCTTCCCTTAAAAACAGCGGTGCGCTGTACCGTTGCGGCAACGTTTCGGTTCGCGTCGCACTCCTCTTCCGCCTGTTGGGCCGAACTGACCCTTGCTGGTCAGCCGCCGCGGGTTCGGCTTCCCGCCTTAAAGGCACCTCTTGCGATGCACCATCAGTATAGGATGGTCAGAATTGAGCATGGATCAAATGATGGTGTCAAGACCTCGGTCGTAGTCACCTGGGAAGCCGGAAACAAACCGGGGTAGTCAGCCATAATGGCGACTAGAGCATTGTCCATGCTAAGTTGGTGGAACACCCCGTCAATCAGCTCCACCTTTATGTACGGATCCTCTTCGGAGGCCGGATCAAGGGATCGTTCCGGATCCTCGGGTTGTGGAGTTAGGCTTTGTATGCCCTCCATGTCCCGGCACAGCTCCTGCGTCAAAATAATAAAGTAAAATACTTGACTTTGGAAGTATGGATCGGGTAGATAAACGCCCACTTACCCAGCTCCGAGGGTTATTCATGGAGAATCCATTTAATGGACTCGTGCGGAGGAAGTCCTCCTCCTCCCCCTTGTACAAGCCGGACAGGATCTTTACCAGATCGGCTGCTGAGCCCGGCCCTCTGCGGCCATGACAGGTGGCGTCATCTTCCCCGTTGAAATCCCACATAGGGTGGCCCCTATATTGGAGCGGCTGCACCCCTCGCATAATACACATGGCCATGACTCCAATCATGGTCAATCCGGAGTGGGCCAGTAACCTAATCCGGCCCATCAGATAATGGACGCTCCCATCATCCTCCCGTTGAGGGCTCCGCGGGCGCCAACTCAGGCGTTTCTTCAAGGGAGCATTGCTGAACTCCGGGAGGCCGATCCGAACTGGATCCGGCAGAGGGGTGTCCTCCATGTAGAACCATTCCGAAGGCCAGTCTTCGGACGCCTTCTTCGGGGTGCCGGATAGATATCCGGTCCCGGCGATGCGCCATATTACGGCTCCGCCCACTTGATATATCGACCCCTCGTGAGAACGGGGTACGAGGCAAAACAATCTCTTCCGCAACGCAAAATGGGGCTCGATGCCCAAGAACAGCTCGCAAAGAGCTACAAAGCCCGCGATGTGCAAAATGGAGGCGGGTGTGAGGTGGTGAAGCTGGAGTCCGTAGAACTCCAGGAGCCCCCGGAGAAACGGGTGTGTGGGAAATCCGAGTCCCCTTATTAGATAAGGGACGAAGCATACCCGCTCTCCTTTGGAAGGGTTGGGGATGCTCTCCGCCTGCTTTCCACCCCTGAAGGTGGCCAATCCGGCTCGAACCGGAACCATGAAGGCTGGGGGAGATATCCCTCGGTATGGAGCACCACTAGCTTGCTGTGTGGAATCGAGCATCTCCCCCAATCTCCTGGCTTAGGGCTGGGAGCGCGAGAGGAGGAGCCGCGTCGACTATCCATGGTAGAATGGATTTTGGTCGGAGGTGCTTTGATGAGTACTTGCGGAAGGAGGATGGTGTGAGTTGGATCTAAGATCCTCGCCTCTCTTATAGGTGGCTCGTTCGCACGGCCAGGGGGTAAAATGTAAAAATACCCTAGCTTTTCGCATTCATCCGACATGTGGAAGAGGGCCATTATTGGGCGTAGAGGCCAAGGAGCGCAACATTTATAAGGAAGCCGGACACTATTTGATAGGAGCATGAAGTTTGAAGGAGAACCCGCCTTGCAAACGCCGAAGACAATTTACGCGCGGGACTCATCGTCATTGAAGCCTGGTTCGGGGGCTACTGAGGGAGTCCTGGACTAGGGGGTGTCCGGACAGCCGAACTATCATGACCGGCCGGACTCCAAGACTGTGAAGATACAAGATTGAAGACTTCGTCTCGTGTCCGGATGGGACTTTCCTTGGCGTGGAAGGCAAGCTTGGCGATACGGATATGTAGATCTCCTACCATTGTAACCGACTTTGTGTAACCCTAGCCCTCTCCGGTGTCTATATAAACCGGATGGCTTTAGTCCATAGGACGAACAACAATCATACCATAGGCTAGCTTCTAGGGTTTAGCCTCCTTGATCTCGTGGTAGATCCACTCTTGTAACACACATCATCAATATTAATCAAGCAGGACGTAGGGTTTTACCTCCATTAAGAGGGCCCAAACCTGGGTAAAACATCGTGTCCCTTGTCTCCTGTTACCATCCGCCTAGACGCACAGTTCGGGACCCCCTACCCGAGATCCGCCAGTTTTGACACCGACAAAGACCATCACCAGGACGAGGGGGCTGGGGGCTTCCAGGAGCCGCGCACAATTGCTTGCATCCTGGGCGGCGCTCAGGCCCCAGCCTCTCAGCACATCTTCAAGCAGTTTGCTCGCGAGGTGAATGCAGTCCTCCCCAAGCTTGAGGCCACACGCCCACTCAGGTGGTCTGCGTGCGCTATCACGTTCAGCTCAGCGGATCAGCTCAAGTGTGCAGCAATGGCTGGGGATCTTCCGATGCTCTGTTCCCCAGTCATCAGCAATGTGCAAGTCACCAGGACCCTCATCGACGGTGGAGCTGGGCTCAACGTCCTGTCCGTCGAAACGTTCAACAATCTCCAAGTGCCATACGATCAGCTTCAGCCAACCAAGCCTTTCTCAGGAGTCACTGATGGTTCCACTGTTCCAATAGGGCAAGTTCGTCTTCCCGTCACCTTTGGGCAGCGCAACAATTACCGCACCGAGCTCATTGACTTCGACGTCGCTCACATTCGCCTGCCATACAATGCCATCCTCGGGTATCCAGCCTTGGCCATGTTCATGGCAATGACTCACCATGGCTACAATGTCCTCAAGATGCCAGGAAGCGGTGGAATCATCACAGTGCCTTGCGAGGAGAGGGATGCAGTGTGCTCTCTTGAGCGTGCCTTCCAGGCCGCGGCAATCGAAGACCCAGATCACAGGAGCGGGAGGCTCCCCGAGGTAGTCCCTAAGAAGAAGAAGGCTTCACCTGGCCCAAAAACTCACAAGGCAGGCCCCTCCGGAGGTGTTGCGTCAGGATCCGCGCCCATCCAAGGGGCGCCACCCTCTGCCGCATAGGAAGGCGCGCCCGGCACCCTCCTCGGGCAGGGCTCAGGGGCTCTTTCCTGGAGGGCCACCGACCTCGCCAAGGTCACGAGGGAGGCGCTCAGGCACCACTTGGAGGCGTGCTTCAGGGCACGTTTCCCTCAGGAAGGCATGAGGCAAGAAGGGCCAAACCCTCAGGAGTTCATCGCGAGGAACGTTCACGAGCTACAGGAGTTAAGAGTCATGCGCGACAGCCGCCGCCTACCTGCCGTAGACCCACATCCCGGCGAGGATGGGGGGCTGCGCGTCTGCATCGACGTACTAGGGCTCAACCGAGCCGCGTCTCTGGAGCGCCTCTGGCCTTCACGTGTGGGGCATTGCGAGGGTCCACCTCACAGCTACGTTCGCATGCCTTTTGGCCTGCCGAACGCGGCTGCTGCCCAGCAGCGCCTGATGAGGAGCATCCTGGAAGCTCAGGTGGCCAGGCACCGCGCGTTCCTGGAGGAGATGGAGACGGGCCTTGAGGAGCTGCCCGGACCCTCAGAGCCTCCCGAGCATCAGGGCTCCGAGGGCTCGTGAGGGTTGGCTGCTTCACCGTGCGTCGACAGCTACTCCGACACTCGCTCTGCAATGGTATCAGGTGACATCCTTTCGAGTTTTATCTTCAGCTAGGAGCGCCCGCAGGGCCGCATCATTCCCAGGTTGCGTGGGTCCGTCCTTGCGGCATGTATCTGTTTTGCTTAATGTTTTTCACCTGCTTTGTTGGGGGCGCCCCTCGGGCTGCATTATCCCCAGGCTGCTCGGGCCAGGCCCAGTGGCGGTTACTCCTCCGCATCTACCTATATGAATTCGCTCCTCCGAGCCTAACCTGGTCCTCATGATTATCATCTGCTGCTTATTGCGGACCTCTCCGCTCGCATGCAAAGCGCTTGCACGTTAAAAGGGTGGCACCTGAGCATCGCGACTCATGGGCTCTTACTGGCTCTCCAGCCCTCACCCCCTGGCCTTGACCCACGGCATCGCGACCTGTCATACCAGCGGCGGCTGAGCTCGCTCGAGGGCCGGGACCTGAGGACGTAGAGCATTTGCATTCTAACCACCCTGCAGGAACACTCCATTGATAAAGGCCCAGAGCCAGGCACAACCCGCCTCGAGGTAGGGCCTCGTGAGTCCCGTGCTGGCTCATGGGTGCCCAGATACACCTCTCCTAGCCCTACCGTGCCGGCCACGTGTTAGGGCGGGGCTGTACACGCCCCGGGGGCTCCTCCCGGAGGGGAGCCCCCTCTCACATACCAGTGGAAGCACCATGCTCCGCGCTGGCTGACGACACTGCCGAGGAGCGGCTATGCCCGTACACATACGGAAGCGCTATGCTCCGCACTGATGATAAACAACTGAGGGCGGCCCACGGCCGTATCAACCTCAGGGAGCCCAGAGCTCAGTGTCTGGCACCATCGCAACGCCTCCCCTCGGGAGCGCCGCGCGAGGGGGCTGGACACGGGGGCTGCGCCCGGGCTGCGCCCGGGCTACGCCCAAATGCACGCCACCCAGCCAGGTCCCTCAGACCTGGTCATCGCGCGCCTCTCCCCGAGCGGAGCCAAGGTACGAAAGCTCGTTTGCGCGTCAAGGGGACTCCTGAGCATCGCGACTCAGGAGCCTAACTGGTCACGTAGCCCCTCACTCCTTACTCCCGTCCTGGTTTCTGGTCAGGGCTAACGGCGGCTGAGGTATGCACAGGGCCGGGCCCAGCCGACGTAGAACAACAAATCCACCCCTACGCCTCCCTTCCCTACTTGCTGTTTGCGCGTCAAGGGGGACTCCTGAGCATCATGACTCGGGAGCCTAACTTGCCACGTAGCCCCTCACTCCTTAGTCCCGTCCTGGTTTCCGGTCGGGGCTAACGGCGGCTGAGGTATGCGTGGGGCTGGGCCCTGCCGACGTAGAACACAGGCAAATGGGAGGGAAAATGCAAATCCTAAGGAATTCAAAAGCAAATATTACAAGCCATAGAATGTCTCACAACACCAAACACAAGTTTAACCGCCTCCACGAGGCACGGTGCATGTTGCAGGAATTAAAAACAGGACAAAGGACGCAAGGGGATCACTTTCCAGTGGCGCTGCCGCCTGCGGTGGAGCCACGCTGGGCGGCTCCGCCTCCTGAAGCCGCGGAACTAGTGGCGTCGCGTTTAGGCAAGATGCTGAAGGTGCGGAACCTCCCCAGCAAAGCCTCGGCTCGGCCCTTCATAGCCTTGGCAACGGCGGCGGCCCGGTCGCCACTCACGGGTTCCATCAGGCTGTCGAGGTCGATGTTGGGGTCTCGAAGGTAGATGTGGCTGAGGATGCGCGTCAGTGCTAGAGACGACAGGGCGCGCGCCTTGGCCTCGGCCGCAGGGCCAAGGCCGTCCGCGGCATCTTCAAGCGCACGGACCAGGAAGGGAAGCAGCTCGGCAGGGCCGTCCTCTTCTCCGGCCAACGGGTCCTCTAAGCCGCTCTCATAGAGCGTCTTCAACGCGGCGCGAGCCTTCTCCTCCAGCTCGGCGAAGGCCACCCGCCAGGACCTTCGCCTTGCGGTCTAGCTCGGCCCTCTCCACCTTCAGCGCCTGCTCCATCGTCTCCAACTGGCCACGACGGTCAACAAGCTCGGCGTCCCGGTCTTTGATGGCAGCCTCCCTTCTCCTGCCGGATGCGGACCTCCTTCGCGAGCTCCTCGCGCAGGTCTTGCAGCTCGGCCTCCAATGCCTTGCAGCGGCCCTGGGCATCCGCAGCTTCGCCTTGGGCAGCATCGCGAGCAGCCTTAGCCTGGCGGGCGGCTTGCTTCTCCTCGTCGGAGGCGGACGCAGCCTGCCTCAGCGCCGCTCGGACAGAGATAGCGGAGCGGGCCCAGCCGGAGGCTAACTCCAGGCGCCCGACCACCAGGCGGGGGTCCGCGCTCTGGAGATCCTCCCGAAGCCGGCTCAGTTTGTTGACGGCCTGGTCCAAGATAACGGAGGGATCAGAAGAGACGGGAGCTGGTGGAGCAGGCGGAGAGGACGACAGCGTGATCACGGCTTGGGAGGAAGGAGCCTCCCGGGCCTTGGGCATCTCAGCAACAGCACCAAGCCTAGGCCCCTCTAGGGTCAGCGGGGCCACGGGGGCTGACTCCTCGCCAGAGTGCCCCTGCTGGGCTCGCAAGGACGACTGGGCGGGGGAAGCGCGGGCCCCAGTGCCTCCCTTCCCCGCAGAAGAAGGTGCTGCCTCGGCAGGCGAGCTCGCCTCAAGCAGGGCCACAGAAGCCCCCCTCAACCTCTTCGCCTCAGGTGCCAGCCTGGTCAAGAAGTGCAGACGTCAAGACTCGGCGGCAGAAACAAAGCAGAGCGTGGGTCGAGTACTTATGGGTCATCGCTCGTGGGTTCAAGCAGCCTCCGGCCAAACTTGAAGCCCGAGAGCCTTCAGCTGGGGTCATCCTTGGGAGGCATGGAAGCAGTGGACGCGTCGGGAAGGCCTGGGCTGGCCTCGGACTGCCCCAGAGCCAGAGCGGATCCTGGGGGCACCAGCCCCGACCTGTCTTTCCTCGGGACCGGGGGTGAATCCACTCCTCCTCACCCACCGCTGGCCTCGTCGTCATCCGACATGGAGCGGAGGGTGCGAGACCTGCACTGGGGGAAGGACTCCTCCGAATCCTCGCCAATCGCCTCGGAGTCGAACTCCTCTTCCTCCTCCTCCTCCTCCTCCTCCTCCTCCTCCTCCTCTTCTCCCTCCTCACTCCTGCCGGAGTCGCTGGAGGACACATTCACCATCGGCAACGCCGTCAGATCCCCGGGAGCCACTGCGAGCACTAGCCCCTCACCATTGAAGGTGGGCATGGCGTCCATCGCCTGCTCCCAGTCATCGCGAAGAAACAGGAGGACAGGAGCACCGTCCGGTCTCGCCACGTCTCCCCCGACCAAGGAGTGGAGGGCCGCGACCAGATCTTCATCGGCCAGGGCTGCAAAGCTACATCTGCTTCCCCGAGCCTCCACATCGGGAGCGAGTGCTCCCGGAGTGGAGCCACCCAGTGCTCCAGGAACTCCTTCAGGAGTGTGGCCCCGGTCAGCTTCGCCGACCCCAGGTTGCCTGGCCTCAGGTCCGCGTCCATCTTCTCCAGCACCGCCCTCGCACGGGGATCGACGAGCTCCGTGCGAGACCACGCATCGACGGCCTTGGGCTGCCCTGTGGGCAGCACAAGTCGGGGATGGATGCGCCCGGCGTCCACCATGACCTGCTCCGGAAGCCTTCAATCCTCTTCCCGGGCTTCGAGATGGCGTTGGAGCCAAAGTATGCGACAAAACTCGCACATGCGGAGATGGGGCCACGAGAAACCCGGAGATAAAAGTAATGGCGCAGCAAGGCCACCAAGGGCTTTATCCCAACATGAGCCTCGCAATAGTAGGCGAAGATCGCCAGAAGAAGAACCAAGTTGGGGTGGAGGTGCAGAGCTTGCAAGTTGTACAGGCGAAGAACAACAATGAAGAACTCGGAAAAAGGAGGCACCAGACCGGCGACGATGGCGCTCACGAAGAGCAGGTAGAAGGTGCTCCCCTTGCCTTAAGGATGGCCGGAGCCGGCCTTGAACACAGTCGCTCCCGCGTTGCCCTGCGCCACCGTCCTCAGGCGCAGGAGGGCGAGATTCCTCTCCGACACATTCGGGGGATCCAGAGCTGGGGAGTACCAGGCCTCAGTCGGAGTCTTGCGGGGCGCCATAGCTCGCCGGGCGGAAGGATTGAGGCAGATCTAGAGGATTTCGGAAGCAGGAAGGAGAAGGGCGAGAAAGGGGATCTGGAGCAAGGCAAGCGAGAACAAAGCAGGCCAGTCTGGCCCGGTCACCCCTTTTTGTCAAGTCGTGCGGTTGCCGAGGCATCATGGGGAAGCGGAGACGCCCACGTCCAATCAGCCGCCACGCGACACCCAAGGCCGCAGGCTGTTAGGGCCCACGGTGCTTCGCACTTTCCCCTTCGCTTCTCCGCTAAGCCAAGTCCGGGCGCGCCTTGGGCCCGGGGGCTACTGTCGGCGTTCTGGGAACGGGGGTCCCCAGACTTGCCTGCCTACGGCCTGGGCGTGGCTCAAGTGGGGGCCCAATGCAGCCCAGCTTCATCAGCTCAAACTCAAGACCCTCGCGAGGGGCCAAGCCTCGCGGGGCGGACGATAGGGAGCTTCCTCAGGAGCACCCTCCTCAGGCAGGCTCGCGAGGAGGCGGAGAGATCAAGGCAGGGCACCTCCTAAGGGGCCCGTGACGCAAGCCATGACGATCGGAGGCCAGGCGGGCGCCGGCCAGAGCAGCGTCCTTGTTTCCCTTTCGGTGCAAAGGGGGCAAGCACAGGCCGAGGCATCAAGCAAGGGTTACCATTTCGGTGCAACAAGACCAAGACCAACAGAACGGCAGGATGGAGGTCATCGTGGAGCCCAGGGCGGCGTCACTGTCAAGACCTTTGGCAGCAAAGACCAACTTTAGTCAGGGTAAGTGTACCAGATGTTCCCCTTCAAAATGGCCAATTGTTGGCGCCCTTCCCGCTCATTATTTGGGGAGAGGCCCAGGGCCTCCGCCTATAAATAGGACTAGCCACCACAAGGTAGAGGGAGCAAAAAAAGAAACCGAAGAGAGAGGGAAAAGTGACTGAACTCACCCAAGCAGTTCATCGCACCAGCTCAAGAACAGCCCCTAGCGAGGCTGTTCTCCCTTTGTACTATTCATCATCAGCCCTTGAGGCAATCCACCACACCACACACTGGAGTAGGGTATTACACCACAATGGTGGCCTGAACCAGTATAAATCTCGTGTCCCTTGTGTGTTCATCTTTCTTGCTTAGATCTTTGCGAGACTTCGAGACGTGAGCTGGTAGGAGAGAGATCTTCGTGCGCACCCCAGTGTTCGAACCTCAAGGGTCTGCCGGAACCCGAAATCCGACAATCATTTTCATCATGTTGGTTCAATTCATGTTCGCTACTTTGATAATTTGGTATGTGGGTGGACCAGTGCTTAGGTGTTGTTCTTTCTTGAACAATCCTCCTACTTATGATTAACCCCCTCGCAAGCATCCGCAACTATGAGAAAATTATTAAGAATAAATTCTAACCATAGCATTAAACTTTTGAATCCAATCGGTCTCTTAAGGAATAGCGCATAAACTAGGGTTTAAGCTTCTGTCACTCTCGCAACCCATCATCTAATAACTACTCCACAATGCATTCCCTTAGGCCCAAATATGGTGAAGTGTCATGTAGTCGACGTTCACATGACACCACTAAGGGAATCACGACAAACATATCATCAAAATATCGAACACATATCAAGTTCACACTATTATTTGCAACATGATTTCTCCCGTGACCTCAAGAACAAAAGTAACTACTCACAAAAGATAATCGTGCTCAAGATCATAGGGGTATTAAATAGCAAAATGGATCTGGACATATAATTTTCCACCAAATAAACTATATAGTAATCAACTACAAGATGTAATCAACACTACTAGTCACCCACAAGCACCAATCTATAGTTCTAGTACAAAGATTGAACACAAGAGATGAACTAGGGTTTGAAAGGAGTTGGTGCTATTCAAGATGTTGATGGAGATAGCCCTCCCCGAGATGGGAGGGTTGTTGGTGATGATGATGACGATGATTTCCCCCTCCGGGAGGAAAGTTCCCTCGGTGGAAATGCTCCGCCGAAGGGCAAAAGTGCTTCTGCCTAAGTTCCGCCTCGAGACGGTGGAGCTTCATCCCGAAAGTCCTCTCCTCATTTTTTTCAAGGTCGAAATGACTTATGTTCTAGAAGAGGGGCACCAGAGGTGGGCCTGGGTGAGCACAACCGACCAGGGCGCGCATGGGCTCCCTGGCGCACCCAGGTGGGTTGTGCCCACCTGGTAGGCCCCCTTTGGTACTTATTGACTCCAAAAATTCTTATTTATTCCATAAAAAATCCTCGTGAAGTTTCAGCTCATTGGGAGTTGTGCAGAATAGGTAGCCTAACATAGCTTTTTCAGGTCCAGCTTTTGAGCTGCCAGAATTCTCCCCTTTTGTGTATACCTTGCATATTATGAGAGAAAAGGCATTAGAATTACTCCAAAAAGCATTATTATGCAATAAAACAACATAAATAACAGTAGGTAAACATGATGTAAAATGGACGTATCGCGTACGTTCAGTACTTGATCGTTGGATCACGAAGGTGTTCGACTACATCAACCGCGTTGATAAACGCTTCTGCTTAACGGTCTACGAGGGTACATAGACACACTCTCCCCCCTCGTAGATATGCATCTCCATGGATAGATCTTGCGTGTGCGTAGAAAGTTTTTTGTTTTCCATGCAACGTTTCCCAACACCATCGCCTCGACCTCATCGGTGTTGGTGTTTCGTCTCGTCACCGCATTGTCGCCGTACCTGTGCCGCCGCCGAAGCTCAACTTTTAGAGGAAGAGTGTGGGCGTGTGCCTCCGTCCACTTTGGCGTTGAGTTCCAGTGCGAAATTGATACGTCTCCAACGTATCTATAATTTTTGATTGTTCTATGCTATTATATTACCTGTTCTGGATGTTTATGGGCTTTACTATACACTTTTATATCATTTTTGGGACTAACCTATTAACCTGAGGCCCAGCCCAAATTGCTGTTTTTTTGCCTATTTCAGTGTTTCGCAGAAAAGGAATATCAAACGGATTCCAAACGGAATGAAACCTTCGGGAGAGTTATTTTTGGAACAAACGCAATCCATGAGACTTGGAGTGGACGTCAAGAAGCAGACGAGGAAGCCACGAGGCAGGGAGGCATGCCCTAGGGGGGTGGGCACGCCTCCCACCCTCATGGGCCCCTCGTGGCTCACCTGACCGACTTCCTTTGCCTATATATATCTGCGTACCCCGAAAACATCTAGGAGCACCACGAAACCCTATTTCCACCGCCACAACCTTCTGTTCCCGTGAGATCCCATCTTGGAGCCTTTTCTGGCGCTCTGCCGGAGGGGGAATCGATCATGGAGGGCTTCTACATCAACACCATGCCTCTCCGATGAGTTGTGAGTAGTTTACCACAGACCTTTGGGTCCATAGTTATTAGCTAGATGACTTCTTCCCTCTCTTTGAATCTCAATACAAAGTTCTCCTCGATCTTCTTCGAGATCTATTCGATGTAACTCTTTTTGCGGTGTGTTTGTCGAGATCCGATGAATTGTGGGTTTATGAGCAAGTTTATCTATGAGAAATATTTGAATCTCCTCTGAATTCTTTTATGTATGATTTGTTATCTTTGCAAGTCTCTTCGAATGATCAGTTTGGTTTGGCCTACTAGATTGATCTTTCTTGCAATGGGAGAAGTGCTTAGCTTTGGGTTCAATCTTGCGGTGTCCTTTCCCAGTGACAGCAGGGGCAGCAAGGCACGTATTGTATTGTTGCCATAGAGGATAAAAAGATGGGGTTTATATCATATTGCTTGAGTTTACCCCTCTACATCATGTCATCTTGCCTAATGCGTTACTCTGTTCTTATGAACTTAATACTCTAGATGCATGCTGGATAGCAGTCGATGTGTGGAGTAATAGTAGTAGATGCAAAATCGTTTCGACCTACTTGTCGCGGACGTGTAACTATGCACTTTTCTATCAATTGCTCGACAGTAATTTGTTCACCCACCGTAATACTTATGCTATCTTGAGAGAAGCCACTAGTGAAACCTATGGCTCCCGGGTCTATTTTCCATCTTATAAGTTTCCGATCTACTTTATTTTGCAATCTTTACTTTTCAATCTATATCATAAAAATACCAAAAATATTTATCTTATCTTATTATCTCTATCAGATCTCACTTTCGCAAGTGGCCGTGAAGGGATTGACAACCCCTTTATCACGTTGGTTGCGAGGTTCTTTTCTGTTTGTGTAGGTACGAGGGACTTGCGTGTGGCCTCCTACTGGATTGATACCTTGGTTCTCAAAAACCGAGGGAAACACTTACGCTACTTTGCTGCATCACCCTTTCCTCTTCAAGGGAAAACCAACGCAGTGCTCAAGAGGTAGCAAGAAGGATTTCTGGCGCCGTTGCCGGGGAGGTCTTCGCACAAGTCAAGACATACCAAGTACACATCACAAACTCTTCTCCCTCGCATTACATTATTTGCCATTTGCCTCTCGTTTTCCTCTCCCCCACTTCACCCTTGCTGTTTTATTCGCCCTCTCTTTCCCGTTCACCTCTTTTCTCGCTTGCTTCTGGTATTTGCTGTCATTATGTCTGAAACTGGGGAGGTTATCGTTGATAAGGACAATAGTAATAACATGGGAAACTTTGATGCTTTTGATGATCCTCTTGGAGAACCCACCATCTTACACACTAAAAAGTTTCGAATCAGTAGTGGTAATATTATTGGGAAAGGGGTTATTCAAGATTTCTTTACTTGTTCCGGTACTTTGCCCACCATGGGTGGATCTATTCTTCATAGAACTAGTAGTCTTGCGGATGATATATCCTTGCTTATAGTGGAACTTGAAAGACAGTTTATGCATATGCATCCTTGCATACAAAGGATTTTCCTAGAATTTTCCAATATTGAGCATTCTTCTGTTAAGCGTGCAGCTACTATCTTTTTGGCACATGAGTTTAGATTTATAATGAAAGAAGCCAAAGAAATTTTTGTGCACTATAGGGTGGATGCTGGCCGTCCTCCCATAGAGGCAATCCTTTTTAATCAAGAAGACATAATGCGTTTACAATCTCTAGATCATGTTGCTTATAATGAAAACCTTAGAAGAAAGGTTCCTACCGATGTTCTAGTTGATAGAATCTCCGAACTTAATGATGATTTTGATATTCAAAACAATGGGTTAGGATTTTCTCTTGAGCAAAGGCTCATGCCTTCTTGCCAAAAGAATGCTTATAATGATGATTTGGTTGTGCAATATGAGGGGCCAAAGGAGGAACCCATACCTCCCGAGCTTGATCTTGGGGACTTTTGTCCCATTAAATTTAACCCTTTTGATTACTTTTGCTTGCCACAAAGAAAACTTGCTGCTGAACATAGAGAATATGAGATGAGTTTTCGTGATTTACCTTATCATTATGGGAATACTTAGATCTATTCTCGCTTTTATGCCTAGCTAGGGGCGTTAATCGATAGCGCTTGTTGGGAGGCAAGCCAATTTTATTTTTGTTCCTTGCTTTTTGTTCCAGTTTAGTAATAAATAATTCATATAGCCTCTGTTTAGATGTGGTTTTATGTTTTAATTAGTGTTTGTGCCAAGTAGAACCTATAGGATCATCTTGGGTGATAGTTAATTTGATCTTGCTGAAAAACAGAAACTTTTGCACGCACGAGAATAATTTTAATAACTCACAGGAACGTGATTTTTAGTTGATTCTTTTTGCACTAAATTAATAGACAAATTTCCTAGGACTTCCTATTTTGGTAGTATTTTTAGAGTTCCAGAAGTATTCGAAAGTTACAAATTTCTACAGACTGTTCTGTTTTTGACAAATTCTGTTTTTCATGTGTTGTTTGCTTATTTTGATGAATCTATGGCTAGTATCGGGGGGTATGAACCATAGAGAAGTTGGAATACAGTAGGTTTAACACCAATATAAATAAAGAATGAGTTCATTATAGTACCTTAAAGTAGTGGTTTGCTTTCTTGCACTAAAGGAGCTCATGAGATTTTCTGTTGAGTTTTGTGTTGTGAAGTTTTCAAGTTTTGGGTAAAGATTTGATGGATTATGGAATAAGGATTAGCAAGAGCCTAAGCTTGGTGATGCCCAAGGCACCCCAAGGTAAATTCAAGGACAACCAAAAGCCTAAGCTTGGGGATGCCCCAGAAGGCATCCCCTCTTTCGTCTTCGTCTATTGGTAACTTTACTTGGAGCTATATTTTTATTCACCACATGATATGTGTTTTGCTTGGAGCATCTTGTATGATATGAGTCTTTGCTTTTCAGTTTACCACAATCATACTTGCTGTACACACCTTTTGGGAGAGACACACATGATTCGGAATTTATTAGAATACTCTATGTGCTTCACTTATATCTTTTGAGCTAGACAATCTTGCTCTAGTGCTTCACTTATATCTTTTTAGAGCACGGCTGTGGTCTTATTTTATAGAAATTATTGATCTCTCATGCTTCACTTATATTATTTTGAGAGTCTTTTAGAACAGCATGGTATTTGCTTTGGTTATAAAATTGGTCCTAATATGATGGGCATCCAAGTTGGGTATAATAAAAATACTATCATAGAAAGTGCATTGAACACACCCCTGGCCAAATCGTGAGTACAAAGAAAACCCGAACATCTTCATATATCCAGTCTCACTTTTGCATAGCATTAATGATCGAGTCGCATGTTTCGTAGTCCGGTTGGGTCCGACATCGGGCAATCTTCGTCAGAAGATTTGTTGGGCCCAAATGCGATGAACAACGAGACCATCCCGACGGCCTCTTCCCCCAAAGACATGGACAACACTGAGGTGTCGTCCCAAAGGGGCCCAGGCCAAGGCGAAGCTCGGGGGACCGTCGAGACGGCGCTGAAGGGCCAAACCCCGGCGATCGGTCTCATGGGGGAGTAGACCCCCATGGATGCTGAAGGCGAGGGCCGTCCTGAATTTGGCCCCGAGCCAGAGACAACTCCGGAGACCAATATGGCTCCAAAGTTAGGCCAACAACCTTCTTCAACAAAAGGTGGTGCGCCTATTTGACCGGCAACCTCAGTCCACCCAGAGGTGTCGGATACTTTATTGGCGGCGCTGCAAAGCGCTTCCATCGTTGAAGAGCACCGTACCCTTATGGGTGTGGTGATTGAGAAGGTCCAGTCCGCCAAAAGCGGGCTGACCGAAGCCTGCACCAGCCTTCTAACAGGCCTTGAGGTGAGTAATGAAGTTTAACAGAATGTCATAATATAGGTAGTAGCCCCTGGTACACTATTCGGTGTTTCAAAAAGAAAGCCGGACAGAGGATCAAATATATTTCATAGGAGACTAATTAGGAAATACCTATGTGAATGATCAGGCTTCGTTATTGACTGCAACCGCTCATACTGCAGAGGTCTCCGGACTGAAGCAGAGACTGGAGTGGGCCGAAAAGGAGCTCGGCCGAGTAAGAAAGCAATTGGAGGATAACCAAGGTATGAGATAACTTTGTTTGCATTTGAATACAAGTAAATAGTTACTTTGACTGAAAAATGTCGTGTTATGTAACAGGAGCGACGACCGAAGTTGAGGCTCTGAAGAAGGCGATAGCCGAGGCCGAGAAAAGGGCGGCCAAGGAGCATGCCACTCGTGAAAACCACGAGGCCTGGGTCATTGAAGTTCAACAAGAGCTTCAAGAAGCCATAGGGAAGTGCGAGACCTTGGAGCAGAGTATAAAGGATGAAGAGTCCGAACTCACCAAGGCTCGCCAGTCCGCACGTGATGCCCGGGTTGAAGCCCAAGGCGCCCTCCAGGAAATCCAGGAGGCCCGAAAGATCGCCGCGGGTAAGGCATTTATTATGCAGAGCAAATACGCGAAGGAAAGATTTCGTTTACTGACCCGGATTCGGAGTTCTCCAGGGGTGTTTGCGGATCTTCCGTGTAGCGTGTCTGACGCCGAACAATTCTACCGAGCTGAAGAGGGGAGTTCTATGGAGAAGCTGTTCTGGTCGCAATATCTTGCGCCAGAATACCCAGTACCCTTTACTGATCAGCTGAAGCAGCTGGTCGATCTGCATAGGGAGGCCGGACTAGCCCTCAAGGATTTGATTATCTGGCTATGGCCTGCCAAACCGATTCCCATCAGCTACTTCATGCTCGTGAAGCGGCTGGTTAGTGCCTGCCCTCTGCTTAACGCCATCAAGCGGTCGGTCTGCATCGAAGGTGCATGAATGGCTTTTGTCCGTGCCAAGGTGCATTGTGCGAAGATGGATGCTGTGAAGCTGATGACTGAAGGGCCGCCTGAAGGGAAAGAGCACCACAAGCCCGAGCTGTATTATGATAGCGTCCTGGAGGGATCCTGCCTTGTGGCGGAGCAGTGTTCCAAGGATATTATCTTCCCATGAATGTATGCATGTTATCCTCTGCTGTAATATGAAACAAGGTTGTTATCTAAAATAATGCTTGTTATTTGAACTATTACCTCCTGTGCGGCCGCTTTTAAATTAATGCTGAGAGTTGGCCAGTCGTCGGCTTCTGCCCCCATGTAGGAAGTACGGGGGTGTTCGGGATAAATCTAGACACTCTTTACTCCAGATTTTTGGTCCTTAAAGGAGGTGTTTAGCGCATGGAACCAGGCAATCGGACTATAGGGCTTTATCACCCTCACTTAGCCATAGGAGTTTGACAAAAAAAGGTAGGCGCAGCCCCTAGTGTTCAGAAGACCGAACTTGGGGTATCGTAAAACACCTGATCGGATAAAAACCGATCCGTCGCACGATGCATTAGTTATCGCACAATGCAGAAGAAATCGTTAAGGATTTTGTGACCCCTCGAACAGCTGACCAGCTCTCGCCGCATCATGATAGTCGGTTTTCGGCTTTCTCTACTGAGGTGCTCGTCCGGAAGAACCGGGACACAATCGCAGTAGTTCTCCCTTTACTACCCTAGCTGATATAGCGGAACGTAGGGTAGCAAGCACAGGAGTCGGGCAACCCAACTGTTGACCAAAGACATGATTCGGAGCCAATGCATATAATGCTATAAGTTCGGGGTGCCGAACTGTACTGTAAAAGTGTTCAGACTTTCTTGCCGTGTTATGGGGTACGATGAAGCCCCTGGCGAATTAAGGCATACCAGAATGTACGAGTGCAATTAAAAATAACTAGACAAGGTAAAATCAGGTAATGAGCAAAACACTGCCGATTATTTTTCGTTGTAATTTGATTGATACGCCAACACGTATGTATACAAGTAGTGCAATAAGCAAATACGGCTATTTAACATGCCATTACCAAGAGCGAGCTGCGTGTGGGTATTTAAAACAGGTATGACGATCATTAGCAGAGACCACCCGGGTGTTCCCTTGTACGTCCAAGCCCCTAGCTTTCTTGGTGTATCCGTTCTTCTATGGGTTCGATGAGCAGGTTTATCAGAAAAGGCCTTGCGAAGAGAAAAAACCTGAAAGAAAGAGAAAAAGTGAAGGTATGCGGATCAAGAGCGGTTGAGACGTATTTTGGATCGCAGTTTAGTAGTGCCTCCGCCCATGCCCATGGTATTTTAAGTGTGTAGTTGTGTAAGCGTGGCACGAATTTTACCGCTTTGCTGGGGCTGGGACGAAGGTCGGGCTGCTAGCTGAGCTCTGGACGAGCCGGATGGTCCTGTTGCAGAGCAGCATAGACTCGCTTAACAGTGTTCGGGGGCTTTATTGCCGAATTGAGGTTTTGCCTAAGAAGGCTATTCTGTACTTCTGCTGTAAGGGCCGTAGTGTGCTCCTCGGTACGGAGGGAGCGCTCCGTGTTTCCATTGACTGTTATAACACCGCGAGGTCTGGGCATCTTGAGCTTAAGGTAAGCATAGTGCGGCACCGCATTGAAATGAGCAAATCCAGTTCGTCCGAGCACTGCGTGATAACCACTGCAGGGGACGATGTCGAAGAGTAATTCTTCGCTTCGGAAGTTATCCGGGGATCCGAAGACCACTTCCAATGTGATTGAGCCCGTACAGCAGGCCTCTACACCTGGTATGACACCTTTAAAGGTGGTTTTGGTGGGTTTGATCCTTGACGGATCAATACCCATTTTGCACATTGTATCCTGATAAAGCAGGTTCAGGCTGCTACCACCTTCCATAAAGACGCGTGTGAGGTGGAATCCGTCAATGATAGGGTCAAGCACCAGTGCGGCTGAACCGCCATGACGGATACTGGTCGGATGGTCCCTTCGATCGAAGGTGATCGAACAAGAGGACCATGGGTTGTATTTTGGGGCGACTGGCTCCATCGCGTAGACGTCCCTTAGTGCGCACTTCCGCTCCCTTTTGGGGATATGGGTAGCATATATCATATTCACCATTTTCACTTGGGGAGGAAACTTCTTCTGTCCTCCTGTGTTCGGTGGCCAGGGTTCCTCGTCATCGTCGCTTTGCGACCCCTTTAATTCGTTTTCGGCATTTAACTTGCCGGCTTGTTTAAAGAGCCAGCATTCTCTGTTGGTATGATTTGCTGGCCTATTGGTGGTGCCATGGATTTGGCATGGACGATCGAGCATGCGGTCCAGGCTGGAAGGGCCTGGATTGTTTCTATTAAATGGCTTTTTCCGCTGACCGGACTTGGAGCCACTGAATCCGGCATTGACGGTCGTGTCTTCAGAGTTTTCGCCATTGTTTTAACGCTTGTGTTTATTGCGTTGGGGCTTGCCGTTACTGTCTTTGGCTTCCGAAGTGCCAGGTTTACTTGAGGTGCTCTTGCTACGAACTAGCCAGCTATCCTTGCCCGCACAAAAGTGGGTCATGAGCGTCGTAAGGGCTGCCATGGACTTTGGTTTCTCTTGGCAGAGGTGTCGGGCGAGCCACTCATCGCGGATGTTATGCTTGAAGGCCGCTAGGGCTTTGGCATCCGGACAATCGACGATTTGGTTCTTTTTAGTTAAGAACCGAGTCCAAAATTTTCCAACTGACTCTCCGGGCTGTTGGGTTATATGACTTAAGTCATCGGCATCCGGAGGTCGAACATAAGTGCCCTGGAAGTTGTCAAGAAATGCATCTTCCAGGTTCTCCCAACTGCCAATGGAGTCTTCGGGCAGACTGTTCAACTAGTGCCTAGCTGGTCCCTTTAGTTTTAGCGGGAGATACTTAATGGCATGGAGGTCGTCGCCACGGGCCATATGTATATGGAGGAGGAAGTCCTCAATCCATACCGCGGGATCTGTTGTTCCATCATATGATTCGATGTTTACGGGTTTAAACCCTTCTGGGAATTCATGCTCCATTACTTCACCAGTGAAGCAGAGGGGGTGTGTGGCGCCTCTATGTTGGGCTACGTCACGATGCGGCTCGAATGGAGCCGGTCTACGGTAATCTGCCCGGACAGGTGTGTATTTGTTATATCTGATGTGGTGGCCATCGTTGCGCGTTGGGGCGCACCCCCGCGATCCGTAGATCGATCTGGCCTGGTCTGCTTTGTTCTCCAAGTCGTACCACAGGTCATGTGTGTATCCCCGAGTTGTTGTGTTTCTATTTGTTCGGCGACATGGTGCCGACTTGTGTTCGGGCTGAATTGCCGCTTTGTCCAGGCCATGCGGTGGTCGGTCAGCCGCATTATACGCTGGTAGTGCTGGCTCCAACGCCTCGTCATCGAATTGAGGTAGCAATTTGCGCTTCAGGTAACTTTTGGTTGGGCGCTCGAGTCCGTATTCCTTGGCTACCAGGACCTCAGTCCATCTATCAGTGAGCAGATCTTGATCAGCTCGAAGCTGCTGCTGCTTCTTCTTCAGGCTTTTTGCAGTGGCTATGAGCCGGTGCTTAAAATGCTCCTGCTCAACGGGATCCTCTGGCATGATAAATTCTTCGTTGCCGAGGCTCGCCTCATCTTCGGAGAGAGGCATGTAGTTGCTATCCTCCGAGTCGCCGTTCCCAGCCTGTTCATTGGGGCTGACTCACCCATCTTCCCGTCCAGCCTGTTCAGAACTTGGCTTGGCGGGGTCTTCGTTGTCTTCGGCATCGTCCGGAGTGCTATTCTCTCTTGTGCCGGTATCGCTATCTTTACCATGGCGTGATTTAGAGCGGCGCCGCTGACGTCGGCGCTTAGACTGCTTCTCAGGAAGTTTATCCTCAACTGGATCTTTTGTGTCATCGCCATCGTCCTATTTGGGTGTATCCACCATGTATATATCGTATGAGGAGGTGGCTGTCCAGCGCCCTGTGGGCGGTGGTTCCTGTTCTTCTTCGGCATTGTCATCCATACCGTCGATGTCTTCGGAGTCGAAATCAAGCATGTCGGTCAAATTGTCGACAGTGACTATCAAGTGGGTGGTGGGTGGGTAACGAAGTTCTTCGTCGTCCGCTTCCCACTCCAGCCGGACATAGTTCGGCCGAGAATCTCCTGACAAGGAGAGGGACTTTAATGAGTTTAACATATCGCCTAAGGGTGAGTGTTGGAAGATATCCGTGGAGCTGAACTCTAAGATCGGCGCCCGGTCAGATTCAACTGGTGCGGATACATGCGGTTCGGGGCCTATGGCTGGAGACAAGTCCGAGGTTCCGATGACACAAGCATCATTGGAGGTCAGATCTGTGTTCGGCTCTGGCGCCGTTGAGTCCACGGCTTCCGTGGCGGGGTTGAGCCTCCCGTCCTCGGATGGTGCGCTCTGCTGTGGATCTAGGGCTAGTGCGGTTACAGGTGCAATCTCCCACACACCATCCGATGACAGATTTAGGTCATGTTCATCATGGCGGCGGGGCGCGACTGTCGTAGGCTCGAATCCATTGAAGATCAAGTCTCCGCGAATGTCGGTGGTGTAGTTCAAGTTTCCAAACTTGACCTGACGGCCAGGGGCGTAGCTGTCGATCTGCTCCAGATGGCCAAGCGAGTTGGCCCGCAGTGCGAAGCCACCGAATACGAAGATTTGTCCGGGGAGAAAAACTTCACCCTGGACGGCGTTGTTGTAGATGATTGAAGGGGCCATCAAGCCTTATGGTGACGACACAGTGGAACTCTCAATGAAAGCACGAATGTCAGTGTCAAAACCGGCGGATCTCGGGTAGGGGGTCCCGAACTGTGTGTCTAAGGGTAATGGTAACAGGAGGCGGGGGACACGATGTTTACCCAGGTTCGGGCCCTCTCGATGGAGGTAATACCCTACTTCCTGCTTGATTGATCTTGATGATATGAGTATTACAAGAGTAGATCTACCATGAGATCATAGATGCTAAACCCTAGAAGCTAGCCTATGGCTATGATTGTTGTTGTCCTACGGACTAAACCCTCTAGCTTATATAGACACCGGAGGGGGCTAGGGTTACACAGAGTCGGTTACAGGGAAAGGAATTTTCATATCCAAATCGCCAAGCTTGCCTTCCACGCAAAGGAGAGTCCCATCCGGACACGGGACGAAGTCTTCAATCTTGTATCTTCATAGTCCAACAGTTCGGCCAAAGTATATAGTCCGGCTGTCCGAGGACCCCTTAATCCAGGACTCCCTCAAGAACCCGCAATACATCCAGTATGAGGAGAAGTTCTACTGGAGGTGAGATGTCGATAAGAGGAAGGAGGACGAGGGTGCTCCATCAACAATGATCATCCTCGATTCGGAGGAGGAGATGAACTCATCTAGAGAGGATGACCTGGCGTATTGGAAGTCTATCAACACCGACTATGTGTTGGATGAGTAGAGTAGTAGTGTTCTTTTTGTATGATCAAGTAGTATGGTGAAATTTAATGTTTAGGGCTTAAATCTATGCATTTTTTGGATGTTTGTTTGATTTATCTATGCAATATTCTTTCATTTTTTTCCTTTTAGGGTATCTATTAGAGTTGGAGGTCTTTGGTGTTTCTAAAACACAAGTTTGGTGTGTTTTACAATTTGTTCCAACCATCTTTTTGAGCCCTTTTATAGGGCACATATTGGAGATGCTCTCATCATCCATTGGGGCCACTACTCCGACATCCATCGTTCGCATGAAAGACACAACACCGCATGGGCCAGACAATCCCAACCCAAGCTACAGAGAAACTGGCTGGCTATCCCACCCATGGGTCAGATGGTAATATAGTCGGTTTATAGTCTGTTTCACTGAGATTAGTTTGCCTCCTTGCTGCCTACCCGGATTATGCTTAGGTGGGGTCATGGTTGGTCGATCCTTTTCTGCCTAAGACGCATAAACGACCTACCATTGCATATGTTAACATCATGCTTTCACATGGATATGCTCCATTGTTTGCCGAGATCTTCTTTCTAATGGTTTTTCTTACCTTTTAGGATTTGTTAGGATCTGTTTTGTAAAGTTTACTTCCTTATTTGCTGCTTATTCATAGTCATGTAGGGAATCAGACACTCTCCAATGTCATGGAACAGTATAATTTTCGTTTGTCATGCCATCACATAGGCTAACACTATGGTTGGAGCAGACCCAACATCGCCATTGCTTTGCTTTGTGGCTTCAGTTAGTATTTGCACCAATGGTGCAACATGTCATCTAGTTTCCTTTAAGTTGCCATGAAGTGGCCAATGAAGTTGACACCATGTTAAACTGTAAGTTTACCTATTTATGTTCCCTCCCCTACTAAAAACACTTGATACTCACCTGACATGCAGGGCTTTTCTTTGACTCAAATGATTTTTAAAGGGGTTTCAGATTATTACGATCCTTCGAAAATTTTCCTATGTGGGTTGTTTGATTCATAGGATAATAATCCATAGTTTTTTCTCTCAATATTCTTTTACATTAGAACCCATGGGAAATTTTTCATCCACTTCAACCTCTTGTAGAATGATACGTCTCCAATGTATCTATAGTATTTTATTGTTCCATGCTATTATATTATCCATCTTGGATGTTTTATATGCATTATGGTGCTATTTTATATCATTTTTGGGACTAAATTATTAACCTAGTGCCAAGTGCCAGTTATTGTTTTTCCTTGTTTTTTTCTTCTACAAAAAATCAATAACAAACGGAGTCCAAACAGAACGAAACTTTTTGATGATTTTTCTTGGACAAGAAGACACCTAGGAAGCTTCAGGAGGAGGCCAGAAGAGCCACAAGGCCTGGAGGCACGCCCTGGGGGGGGCGCCCCCAGGCTTGTGGGCCCCTCGGGACTCTCCTAACCCTAATTCCAGCTCCATTAATACCCAAATATTCCCCGTATACCAGAGGGCACACCAAAAATACTTTTCCGCCGCTGCAAGCTTCTGTTCATGTGAGATCCCATCTTGGGGCCTTTTCTGACACTCTGCCGGAGGGGGATTCGATCACGGAGGGCCTCTACACCAACCTTGCTGCCCTTCTGATGATGTGGGAGTAGTTTACCACAGACCGACGGGTCCATAGCTAGTAGCAAGATGGCTTCTTCTCTCTCTTTGATCTTCAATATAATGTTCTCCTCGATGTTCTTGGAGATCTATTCGATGTTATCTTCTTTTGCGGTGCATTTGTTGAGATCCAATGAATTGTGGTTTTATGATCAGATCATCTATGAATATTATTTGAGTTTTCTCTAAACTCTTTTATGCATGATTAAGATAGCTTTGTATTTATCTCCAATCTATTGATTTGGTTTGGCCAACTAGATTGATCTTGCTTGCAATGGAAGAGGTGCTTTGTGATAGGTTCAATCTTGCGGTGTCCTCACCTAGTGACAGAAGGGATAGCAAGACATGTATTTGTATTGTTACCATTAAGGATAAAAAGATGTTTTTTTACCATATTGCTTGGATCTATCCTTCTACATCATGTCATCTTTCTTAAGGCGTTACTCCGTTCTTGTTAACTTAATACACTAGATGCATGCTGGATAGCGGTCAACGTGTGAAGTAATAGTAGTAGATGCAGGCAGGAGTTGGTCTACTTGTCACAGACGTGATGCATATATTCGTGATCATTGCCTTGGATATCGTCATAACTATGTGCTTTTCTATCAATTGCTCAATAGTAATTTGTTTACCCATCGTATGTTTCTTTCAAGAGAGAAGCCTCTAGTGAATCCTATGGCTCCCGAGTCTATTTCCTATCATATTATTTTCAGACCTATGAAACCAAAAACCCAAAAATACCTTGCTGCAATTTATTTACCTTTACTTTATTTTGCACTTTTACTTATCTTTTATACCTATCTCTATCAGATCTCAGTCTTGTTAGTGACCGTGAAGGGATTGGCAACCCCTTTTTTGCGTTGTGTGCAAGTGTTTTTTAGTTTGTGCAGGTGCATCTATTAGGGACTTGTGTGTTCCTCCTAGTGGATTTATACATTGGTTCTTAACTGAGGGAAATACTTATATCTACTTTGCTGCATCACCCTTTCCTCTTCAAGGGAAAATCAACGCAAGCTCAAGAAGTAGCATAGAATCCTACATAGTTTGTGTACAATCAAACATCCATGGAATTTTGTAGTATTGGAGATGACATGAATTCCATTGTCGATGTCAATTCTGAATAGATGGATGCCTATGAAGTGCAAGCTCCTTATGTGAATGTCCACCCAATGCAGAATTCTAATTACAAATCTCCTTTTTCAGCGGGGATTGCAAAATTACTACTTCTGCCCCTTGTGCTTATGGAACCTTGAAATGACTAGGTACATTCTTACCGAGTGCCCGTGATCAAAGGATGTTTGGGGTGCTATTTCTTCTATTGCAAGATTGCCATCTTCGGAGGCCGATAGGTGCTACCCTTAAGGAAAGAGCAATGGGGGAAACTATATGGTGATGCCCCATGCTTCCACATAAGTAACATTTCATGAAGTATCTATTGGAGACCACCATCTTTTCCACCCAGACAACATCCACTAGGACCCATCACTTCAACTTTTCCACATCCGCCCCCCTCTCTCTCCCTAAGTGGTCTTCCCTTGCGTGAGCTAATCTACTCTTCCTTTTACCCTCTACGATTAGCTTTTGTTAGTGAGAAAGCACTTTCTCTAAAGGACCCCGTTTCACTCACAATAGATGGGGTTGAGGTAGAGCGTCTGAGCTAACGTGGTGTGTGGGGTGGTAGTCCAAAATGGAGCGTTGGTGATGGCCTTATTGCAATTTTATTGGTTGGATGTAGTTGTTACATCAACATGTTGATGCAACGGTTTGGAAAGTGGCGAGGTTTCTTGTGATGCTTGTTTGCTGGGAAATTTGGTTAGAGCAGAATAAGAGGATCTTCAACCATAAAGAACTCTCCACTGAAGTCACAGTTGTCCGAATTAAAGACGTGGTAGCTCACTAGATACTTGCTGGAAGCCCTATCACCTTTGACCCCGATTGAGTCCATTCATTCCTAGGCTCGTGGGGCTGAGCAAAGCTTATCCTCCATTCGAACCCACTAGTCCTTTTAGTGCGGGTTTGGTTGTTTTGTCTTTTCAGATTCTTCAATTCTTTGATCATTTGTATTCAACCATCGGTGTTTTTACCAGAAACTAGCAAGAGCTTCATCTATTCATATGGAAGAATAGAGTTGTCCAATTTATTAGGAAAACCATTCGGGAAACATATACAAATGACATAAAGGCCCCCACCGTCTGCCAAAGCGATGGAATCCAAGACAAAACGCAACGACAAACGCACCGACCCACCATCACCAACGACGAC